>NC_052347.1:9805045-9927209 GCF_016432855.1 Salvelinus namaycush | reverse complement strand
TGGCTGACTGACGGCTCTGGCAGCTCCTGACTGGCGGGCGGCTCTGGCAGCTCCTGTCTGGCGGGCGGCTCTGGCAGCTCCTGACTGACGGACGGCTCTAGCGGCTCCTGACTGATGGACGGCTCTAGCGGCTCCTGACTGACGGACGGCTCTAGCGGCTCCTGACTGACGGACGGCTCTGAAGGCTCAGGACAGACGGGCGGCTTTGAAGGCTCAGGACAGACGGGCAGATCAGACGGCGCTGGGCAGACGGGCAGCGTAGGCGGCGCTGGGCAGACGGACAGCTCAGACGGCGCTGGGCAGACGGGCAGCGCAGGC
Source organism: Salvelinus namaycush (assembly GCF_016432855.1). NCBI lineage: Eukaryota > Metazoa > Chordata > Actinopteri > Salmoniformes > Salmonidae > Salvelinus > Salvelinus namaycush. The sequence continues at coordinate 9,926,891 of NC_052347.1, read as the reverse complement.
GGCGCTGGGCAGACGGCCAGCTCAGACGGCGCTGGGCAGACGGACAGCTCAGGCGGCGCTGGGCAGACGGGCAGCGCAGGCGGCGCTGGGCAGACGGGCAGCGCAGGCGGCGCTGGGCAGACAGCAGACTCTGGCCTCTGGAGACGCACAGGAGGCTTGGTGCGTGGTGCCGGAACTGGTGGTACCGGGCTGGAGACACGCACCACAGGGCTAGTGCGGGGAGCAGGAACAGGGCACACTGGACTCTCGAGGCGCACTATAAGCCTGGTGCGTGGTGCCGGCACTGGTGGTACCGGGCTGAGGGCACGCACCTCAGGGCGAGTGCGGGGAGAAGGAACAGTGCGTACAGGGTTCTGGAGACGCACAGGAGGCTTGGTGCGTGGTGTTGGCACTGGTGGTACTGGGCTGGGGCGAGGAGGTGGCACCGGATAGACCGGACCATGGAGGCGTACTGGAGCTCTTGAGCACCGAGCCTGCCCAACCTTACCTGGTTGAATGCTCCCCGTAGCCTGACCAGTGCGGGGAGGTGGAATAACCCGCACTGGGCTGTGCTGGCGAACCGGGGACACCATGCGTAAGGCTGGTGCCATGTACACCGGCCCGAGGAGACGCACTGGAGACCAGATGCGTTGAGTCGGCTTCATGGCACCTGGCTCAATGCCCAACCTAGCCCGGCAGATACGTGGAGCTGGGATGTACCGCACCGGGCTATACACACAGGAGACACCGTGCGCTCTTCCGCATAACACGGTGTCTGCCCGTACTCTCGCTCCCCACGGTAAGCCCGGGAAGTTGGCCCAGGTCTCCTACCTGACTTTGCCACACTCCCCTTTAGCCCCCCCCCCCCCCCCCCCCCCCCCCCCCCCCCCGCCTCCTCATACCACCGCCTCTCGGCTTTAGCTGCCTCCAGCTCTTCACGAGGGCGGCGATATTCTCCAGGTTGTGCCCAGATTCTGTCCAGAATCTCCTCCCATGTCCAGAAGTCCTGTGTATGCTGCTGCTGCTGTCGCCGCTGCCCGTTACCACGCTGCTTGGTCCTTGGTTGGTGGGTGATTCTGTAACGAACGTGGTAATCCTCCTCGTCTGAGGAGGAGCAAGGATCGGACCAAAGCGCAGCGTGGTATGTATCCATATTTATTCGAATACTCTTCAATGTGAACAAAACAATAAACAGAACGAAACCAACGACGCTACAGTCCTGAACATGTGAACATAAGAAAAACAATGAACGCACGAACAGGAACAATCACCCACAAACAAACAGTGAGAACAGCCTACCTAAATAGGCTGAAATAAGGTCAGGAACGTGACAACGGTAGGGCGGGCCAGCCCCTCTAGTTCCCACCCATAATACTGCTGTTCATATTCAGGGCAGCCCAATCTAAATTGGGGAACGGGGGCTGAAGTGTAACATTATGAAATATTTTCTCCCTGTGAAACTCAGGTCCTTATTGGTTTATCACATACATGCTGAAAGTGAAGGAGAAAGAGGGAAACAGGCTCAGACAATATAGAAACTTACTGAACAAGACCAAAAGACAAACACAAAAAGTAAGGGGAAAGGGACACATTCAGGATGGATCCAGAAAGATGGACATACAGGAGGAGATCATTCAATTATAGGATTCAGGGTGGGGCTCAATTCAGAATTTTGGAATTGACTCCCATTCAAATCATGAGTTGAAATTCGAATTGAATTAGCCATAACCCACAGGATGTAGAATTAGAATTAGAGTTTGAGTGACAGGGAGTAGTATTTAATTCAGTTCAATTCAAAGAAATTCCACTGTCATAGAACATGAGAGAGTTTTATTGAATCTAACTGTAACGGCTGTCGTCTTCCTCGTCTGAGGAGGATAAGTTAGAAGGATCGGAGGACCAATGCGCAGCGTGGTAATTGTTCATCTTACTTTAATAAAGGTGAACACTCAAAATACAAAACGTGCCAACCGTAACAGTTCTATCTGGTGCAGACACACAAAGACTGAAAACAACCACCCACAAAACCCAACACAAAACAGGCTACCTAAATATGGTTCCCAATCAGAGACAACACAAAACACCTGCCTCTGATTGAGAACCATATCAGGCCAAACACAGAAATAGGAAAACATAGAAATACAAACATAGACTGCCCATCCCAACTCACGCCCTGACCATACTAAACAAAGACAAAACAAAGGAAATAAAGGTCAGAACGTGACACTGACAGGTCACACTTCCTCATACCAAAGAATATATCACTCACTTCCTCTGAAAACAATGTTAATTTACTCCTTAGTGATAAGAATAGCCAATTCTATTTTTTCGACAAGCAATGCAGTTACTGTATATTAGACAATACCTTATACAGTGCTTTTAGAAAGTATTCACACTCCTTGACTTTTTCCACATTTTGTTGTGTTACAGCCTGAATTTACACATACCGTTATCTTTAAGTTCCCTCAGTCTAGTAGTTTTCCAATGCCTCGCAAAGAACGGCACCTAGTGATAGATGCGTAAAAAAAAGAAGCAGACACTGAATATCCCTTTGAGCATGGTGAAGTTATCAATTACGTTTAGGATGGTTTTTCAATACACCCAGTCAAATGTTATTTGTCACATGCGCCGAATACAACAGGTGTAGGTAGACCTTAACGTGAAATGCTTACTTACAAGCCCTTAATTAACCAACAATGCAGTTCAAGAAATAGAGTAAATAAAATATTTACTAAATAAAAATCTAATCAATCAATAGGTAACACAATAAATGTAAATAACAATAATGAGGCTATATACAAGGGGTACCGGTACTGAGGGGTACAGGTTAATCGTCAATACAAAGATACAGGCGTTCTTCCTTACTCAGTTGCCGGAGAGGAGCGAAACCGCACAAGGATTTCACCATCAGGCCAATGGTGATTTTATAACAGTTACGGAGTTTAATGGCTGTGATAGGAGAAAGCTGAGGATGGATCAACAACATAGTTAATCCACAATACTAAACTGCATGACAGAGTGAAATAAGGAAGGGGGCGATCACAAATTTCAATTCTTCCCAGTCTGATATTGACATGCGGTAGGTCACATTCTGAAATAAAGCATTTTGTGTGTATGGTACCTGTTAAATGTTGGGGGCTTCCTTGGATGTGCTTTGTATGTTATTGCTGTAAGAGCAAGTTAGCTAGCATGCTCTAATTATAATGGTCGCATTAGCTCCCTGCTAATTCAGTTATTTCCATGCTAACAGACAAATCACGAATCTACAGCCATCAAAATACTGTTGTCCTGCACATCTAATGTGTCTATCGTGAGGTACTTACATTTATTGTATTTTGTACTATTTTTGTTATTGTTATGACGTTTGATTACAAAATACCCAGTCTGATATTGACATGCAAGAGGCAAATCACAAATCTACAGCCATCAACATACTGTTGTTGCTGCACACCTGAGTTGCTTCAGTCAACTGGGATTGCTGGCTGGACAGCCCTTTAAAAAAAAAACACAACACAAGAGAGTTATGACATCTGTTACATATGTATATAACAACATGTTTGATGTTGATGTCGAAGATCTAACCCTAACCTTAATAGAAGAGGTATTTGGATTTCATTGAATTTCACTGAATTCAATTCTATTTCCTTTCATTCATATTCTGTATCCTGTTGACTACTTTAAAAAAAGATTTTTTTTTTTTTTTAAATGTAATTTTTAGCAGACGCTCTTATCCAGAGCAACTGGGCTTAAGTGACCCTGATACAAATAAGAGCAGGAAGAGAGCTGTATCCTCTGTCAGTGTCATCAACTATCACTAGACTGTTTCTGCTGCTCTTGACTCAACTCCTGATTTGACTCTGGTTGGAGGAGACTCTTTGTGCTCCATGGCTCCTAACCTTCCTGTCCTTACAATATCCTTGTAAAATAGACATGTCTGTTATCTGGTTCCTGACAGTTCTTTTGCTTGTATTTCCTTAACCTCACTTGGGTATGTGGGACGGTAGCGTCCCACCTCGTCAACAGCCAGTGAAACTGCAGGGCGCCAAATTCAAATACAGAAATACTCATTATAAAAATTCAGAAAACAAAACATATTTTACATAGGTTTAAAGATGAACTTATTGTGAATCCAACCACGGTGTCAGATTTAATAAATGCTTTACGGCGAAAGCATACCTTACGATTATTTGAGAACATAGCCCACTAGACAAATCATTACAAACAGTAACCAGCCAAGTAGAAGAGTTACACAAGTCAGAAATAGAGATAAAATGAATCCCTTACCTTTGATGATCTTCAAATGGTTGCACTCAGCAGACATTAATTTACTCAATAAATGTTCCTTTTGTTCGATAAAGTCTCTTTATATCCAAAAACCTCAGTTTTGTTCGCGCGTTTTCTTCAGTCATCCACAGGCTCAAACGCAGTCAAAACAGGCAGACAAAAAAATACTAATTGTATCCGTAAAGTTCATAGAAACATGTCAAACGATGTTTATATTCAATCCTCAGGTTGTTTTTAGCCTAAATAATCGATAATATTTCAACCGGACAATAACGTCGTCAATTTAAAAGGTAAACAAGAAAGGCACTCTCTCGGTCTCGCACATGAAAAAGCTCTGTGACACTTTAGGGTCCACTCATTCAGACTGCTCTTACTTCCTAATTTTTCAGAATACAAGCCTGAAACAATTTCTAAAGACTGTTGACATCTAGTGGAAGGCATAGAAACTGCAATTTGAGTCCTAAGTCAATGGATACTGTAATGGCATTGAATAGAAAACTACAAAACCCCCCCAAAAAATACTTCCTGAATGGATTTTTCTCAGGTTTTCGCCTGCCAAATCAGTTCTGTTATACTCACAGACACTATTTTAACAGTTTTGGAAACTGTAGAGTGTTTTCTATCCAAATCTACCAGTTATATGCATATCATATCTTCTGGGCCCGAGAAGCAGGCAGTTTAATTTGGGCATGCATTTCATCCAAAATTCCGAATGCTGCCCCCTACCCTAGAGAAGTTTTAAGTACCTCGACCATTGTCCATTAGAGTGTAGAAAGTTCCCCACCCATCTATTTGCTGTACAGTGTTTCTTAATATGTTGAATGTTTTTTCTTTTAAGATGACTGGAAAAGTGGAAGTAACGTTGATAACGACTTCTAAGTATCCCGACTGGGAAGTCTATGATTGAGCAATTAACAACCACGGCCACCCAAATTACAGTGGATATGGGGAGTAATGGCTAAACCCTTCTGGAGTATGACTCTAGTATACTGCATGATTAAAAACACATCTAGTTATCAGCATGTGATACGAGTATTCTTAAAAGTTCAGACAGAACCAAGTTTATGCTCTATGGCTGCATTTACACAGGCAGTCCAATTCTGATTTTTTTGCCCAATTATTGTCAAAAGAGCTGATCTGATTGCTCAAAAGACCCACTAGTAGAAAAAAATCAGAATTGGTCTGCCTGTGTTAACGCAGCCAAACAATCTTTAATTTATAATACTCAAACATTGTGTTGGCTAACATTGTGCTCTCCGTGAGTGATTTTTCCCTGAATTACTCCTCATGATGATTGGCAAACAAAGAACGGCAACATCTGGATAGTTGGATCCTTCCCAGAACAGTTCGTATGGAGTTAGAGTATACCTTTCCTCAGAGCACATGCAGCATGTAGTCCAGATTGGACCCAATCAGGGAAAACAAGTGACTGGTTTTGGCCAGGAAAGTTTGTTAACTTACATAAGCACTGAGGGGCGTGTGATAGAGAAAGATTGATCAGGAGAAAACGTTTACATCATTGTAAAATAGGGACCTTGTAGCAGGCGTAAGAGCAGAAGAGTTTCAGGAGTCAGACAGAATCCGGTGCAGAAGTTGACTTTTATTTACAGAAGAGGATGGTGGTTCAGATGTGCAATTGTATTTTGTAAATATCAATATTTACAAATCAATATAAAATAAAGTTTATTTCCAAACTTCACAATTTAACTGGTCAATGAAAAGAAAATGCCTTATTGGAGCAGACAAACCTGTCTAGTCCATAAGACTCAGGATGGGGGTATGTCAGGCTCACGTCAGCCTCCCCTCACTATTACCAAGACTAATCTGTCAGAGAAGGCCAAAACAGCCGTTTGTGCTCTCCCTAGGACATACCAACGTCAAATGACATTTACAGGTTAACTTTTATTTAACAAAATCATTTGAAATTGTTAATGGCAATCATGTTAACTTTGAATAAGAATATGGCCATGTGAATCATGTAGGCCGACTGGACATTCATGTATGTGACTGAGCTAGGATTAGCTGATATCGATCACACCATTGCAGATGATCGAGACTGCAGTTCTGTTGTCATCATTAATCCTTATTGCCTGGCTACCCAAACTCTTTGCTCCAGTCAAATGATACGCCCACAGACGTTAGTTTCTTCTCTGTTATTAGTCTGGATCTGAGTACCTCCCCAACGATTTCTAGAACGCTATCACATTCTAACCGTTCTGATTGGTTCCAGAAACCAATGGGTTGAGCCAGAGTCGTAACACACGTGGGCAAAGCCGCGTTTTGAAAATTCTGTATGTAGTACTATATGTAGCAAACATAGAGCAGCGGAAGAATTCAGTTTGAGTCTCCAGGCAAGAATCATTATGGAAGTAGTTATAGTCCTCTGGGCAGCCATCGTTCTGCAACCTGGTCTCAGAGCATTTCATATTATTCTCTATGTAAATCCGAGACACTCCATTTAGTATGCTATGTTATGTTTCGTATGGTAAGTATTCATTTGTGGACCATCCATCATCCATTTCGTATGATAGGTTACACGTTACAATTAGTTTGATATGTTACGAATTGCAATTCATAGAATATGCACGAAATGTTATATGTTACACATTTTCTAAATGTTACGAATTCCAATTCCAATCCAATGTTAGCTAGATGGCTAGGCAGCTAACACTAACATTGGCTAGCTCTACGGGTTAGGGCTTAAGGTTAGGGTCAAGGTTAGGAGTTAGGTTAAAGGGTTTTAAGGTTAGGGTTAGGGGAAGGGTTAAATAACATGCTAAAAAGTAGTAAGTTGATGCAAAGTTGCTAATTAGCAAAAGTTTTCTGTGATGAGATTCGAACGCACAACCTTTGGGTTGCTAGACGTTCGCGTTACACGCCCACCTACCATCCTTTCATTTTTGTCATAAGTAACCTACAATCTTATGTAACCGTACCAAACATAACATATCAGACTAATTTGAGTGTCCTGGATTTGACGTTAACTATGTTACGTCTAGTCTATGAGACCAGTCTGGGGCAGCTGACAGGTCAGGGTTGTTTTATCTTTCTAAAACTCAGGACTAAACGTAGAGCATGTGCAGACGTGGTTGTGAGTGTGTGTTCTGAGAATAATATGTGTTTCACAGACCCTGAATCATCCTTGTGGGTGTTTAGTTAGAAACCCCCTTTCAAAAGCTCTAAATACTGTTTGGGAAAATACCCGCTACCCAGACAGTACCCAACCCACTTACTCATCCTTATTCTAATTGGCAAGATATGGGAATGGCTTCTAAATTCCAGTATCCCCATGAAGAATGTGTAGACACAGAGGGGCGTTTGTTGAGCTCATGTATTCTACATGATCATATTTCAGAGGTTTGCGTCAGGGATTAAACGAACAACAACCAGATTGTTTTAATGTGCTCCACAAAATGTAACCATTTTTTACTTGCTATCTTTCACACTTTCAAACAGCTTACTGAACTGTGTTAACAACGAGACTGTTGACTGTACTCAGAAGTGTGAGAAAATACAGTCTGGTCACCAAAGCTGACGTGGTCTTTAGCTTGTCAACAGGGTACAAGGTCACACCATCAGTGTCCTGTATCAAGGCATTACAAAGCTATCAGAGGCTGGCCTTGGAGTGGGACACACACTGACTGTGCGCACACACGCACGCACACGCACGCACCCGCACACACATGTACACACTGAGGGGCACAGAGAGCAATGAAACAGTGAGGAGAGAGGAATGGAATGTGATAGGCCTGCCGAAGGGTAAATAGATGAATACACTGTAAGAGGGACACAAGGGACAAGGGGCCACATTCTACATTTCAGAAACAGTGTAAGAGGGTGCCAACATTTTCCTTTTCCCCAATTTCTACCTTCTTGAACACACTGTACTGTTTTCCTCTGTGTTAGTGTATTCATTTGTCTGGTGCATTCTCTGTTCTTTTTATGTTGCCAGCAGGGATGTACTGTCCTGCAAATGCTGCACTGTTGCCACGTGTTCTGGTGTCAAAGTTGCTAAAAAAGGAATGAAAGAATCATGTTAAGGGGAAGTCATGTGTGGGATGAACAGCTACTGTGTTTCATATCCTCTAGTATATTTGCATTTGTTTGACATGTCGCTCTCTGAAACATCGGAGTACACTGAGGTGCAAACTGAACCTCCGATCCACAGGAAACTGAAATGTTTGATCCACAGGAAACTGAAATGTTTGATCCACAGGAAACTGAAATGTTTGAGGTCTGACCCAACATGTAACGTGTCAACTCCCTCCAGGTCTCTCTGCTTTAACGTACAGGGTAGCTACAGGATCTCTGCTGATAAAGTATCAAAACATACACAGGGCTGACAAAGGGGAGCGAGGGGAAAACTGAGTTTTGGTTTCCTCTGCTACAGCTCTGAAAATGTCTGTCCCATTTGGCAACTATTTACTTTGCCTTTGACCTTGTTGCTTAGATACGCTGAGCCCCTGAGTGGAGATTAAAGTTTCCTTTTGGCTGGTGGTCAATAACAATAGCTTTGATCTATCCATTTACATTGAATACTATTGTTCACATTGAGTGTCTGTGTATGAACTTTCTATAGCGTTTTTGGACATTGAATAGAAACTTTACATGTGGATGCAGGACATATAACACAGACTCAGAATGTCTTGAGAGCACTACAGTATGAGAGCCCTATTGAATAGTGAGCGTGTCGGAGACATGACTGGAATTCAAATGCTTGTTTTGCAACAAGAAGACACTGTTTGTTCTTACGGGGAGTCCAGTCCTCCCCTGTATATCACTTTGTCTCTCCTCTCCCTTCGCCTCCCCTTCCTCTGACAACTAGTTAGAACAGCCTCTGACCCTAACTCAAGTCTAGAGCTCTGCTTAGAAATAGCAGCAGCTGGTATTTTGTAAATACTCCTTGTTCTGATCCCCTGGTATGACTTATCCTCACCGTATCTTATAAACACAGACCAGACCTGGGCTGATGGATGATGTAGGGCTAAGAAATCATCTAAAAGGCTAGAGCTTTAGCTAAATAATTCCATTATATTAGTCCAGACTGCTACTGTGACTAGACTGAGGGTCCTATTCAGACGAGTAGCAGATCCTCCTTTTGATTGGACGGAGCTCTTGAGTTTCTTCCCACCTGCACTTGCCCACCTGTGGGTTGCTATAAAGCCTGTTTAGTGTATAAGATAGTGAGGCATTTCTGTGTTCTCAACATCTCTATTCTAACTGTCTAAGCCAAAAGAGATGTTATTTGTGGATGGAGCCATCCCACCGCCCACTACCTCCCCCTCATCTGATTATATCATCACCACTTCACCACTCAGTTCTGCATCAACTCTACCAGAGCACACATCACATGATCAAGATATTTAGTACTTTCCACGAGTCTCATAAATAGACAGGAAACTGCAGAGAGAAACTGGAAATAACAGGTCATTCTAGAATGCACAGAGATTCCGCCCTACTGTGCTAATGTCAACACTATGAAAAATTATAATAAAAATATGAATGTAAATATTCTGAAATTAAATAGATGCAATCAATTGAGCAACTGTTCCCCTGAAATAAATAATATACACAACAAAATTAAAAGACAAATAACTTATTATGTAAATTTGATGGAACTGTTAATGTTGTTTAAAATGGAAGAACACAAACACTGCATCACATTGCCTAATGCTGTTGAGTGGGTGTCAATCTGTGAGCTGGTGACCTGAGATGATTAGGCATATAGCCTTTCAGCAAAAAATGTATATTGCTATTTAAATCTCTATATTTGTTACATCTGCTCCTGCCAAGCCCTCCACTGCTCATCCTGTGTCTCCTTGACTTGCCGCCACTCCCCCAGTACTCTCTCCCTGTGTGTGTGTGATTGTGTGGGCGGAGACAGGTGTGCTGGAGTCAGAGCAGATCCCCACCAGCTGCAACCTGTTCCATAATCAAAACCTCTACAAATACTCAGCCCTGCCACTTCCACTCTGCCAGATTGTAATCTCTGCCCAGTCAGTCTCCGCTTCTCGCCGTTTGTTACCGTTAGAGCCTGTTGTGCCTGTTTTCCTTGCCTGACGCTGTTTTCCTCTCCGCTACAGTTCTGCCCGCTCTGACTCTGGTCCTTGTCTCCAGTTCCACGTCTCGTCATCCTGCTACTCTGTCCTGGATTCTCCACTCTACTACTCCTTTGGATTCCCCTACAGACCTGCTTACCCTGTCCCAACCCCTCTCGCTCCAGCCTCAGCCTCCGCACCTGGTTTCCTGCAACCCACCCGAGCTTCCCCTGGCCTGGACACCATCTTCCCCGTTTTTCAATAAATACCTTGGTTACTTCATCCCAGTCTCCTCGTCTGAGTCTGCTCTTGGGTTCCCCTGTTCCACTCCGTGTAACTATCTTGTCATTTTCCATCAATCTTTTTAGTTCCTTGACTATAGGCATGCCTTGTGATTGGGCTACACACAATCCACAACTAGGCTATAAAAAGAAGTAAAAACTATTGATCCTCTTTGGATAAATGATATGCCTACTACTGGTGTTTTCTGAATTGTTTCATTTCTTTCTGAACAGACAACAGTAATTATATAATGTTGGCAAATGTATTTCAATTTATCAGCGGTGAAATAAATGATTAAGAGCAACGCTGGAGAGATGACAGTTGCAGGCTCGTATCTATCAGAGCAGAGAGAGGTCACAAAGTGAATGTCAAATCTAGTTCTATGAGATACAGGCGCGCTTCTCTCTCCGACCACAGCAATGGCCACGCGTTGGTCTGTAGACGCTACAATGTTTCACAAACCATAAACCCGGTCCGGCCCAACTCGAATAAATTCTTACTGTAGAATATCAGGCACGTTTTCACATTACGTTTTTTAGGGGGCAGGATAAATACAGAGCAGGCAACTTGAATGAACTCTGATTGCTTTTATTATACTTTTTACATTACAAACAGTGGAAATAATTGTTAATGCCAAGAGAGCTACCGCATCATGGAAAATGGGTTCCGGAATGAAACAGTCCAAACGAGGTGCCGGGTCCTGTTCCATGGAAATTCCCAAAGTTTATATTGATCGGTTTCTTGCGCTTGATGGCTGAAATCCTTCCAGTAAAGAGCACGTGATTTCTCACTATTTCCCGGTCCTGTTCTTGTAATTCAATACAGAGTCAAAATATAACGTGACACAACTGACCGCTGCGCCTGTTGAAGAGTTGGGCTGTAGTATGCATGTGGGGACTGGACACTTGGACATCAGACGCTGACCGCAAGGAATACCTACATTTTTCTACGTCTTTCTGGGAATAAAATATTAGTTTAATATCAAATGTGTGAAATAATATTTAGTCGGATTTTTCTTGGGTTTCCCGTACTTCTACTCTGGATGGCAGGTACAGTTAGTTTTGTTATACCGGTATTGAAAGATTTACGAATTTCAAGCAGAATAGGAACACAGATAACGCTAAAATATTTGACATTCCAGTTAAGAGGGATAAGAACAATAGCCGCCTTGGTTCGCATTAAAATCCGCAATAAGTGGATCGTAATTCATAGTGGCCAGAGAGATAAACTAAGAACCAATAACACGTTTTGGAATAACCAGGAGAGGGCAATGTAGTAGCGAATAAAATCTGTATGCTCGCAGTGAAGATGATGTGACATATGACACAAAATGTCTTTTTTTTTGTTGTGTCTCAATGGTTATGTCTTTGTCCAATATACTACGTTATAAAATGTATTTCCTATATTTAAATTACTGATTAGCAACTGCCTTCTGAAAAAGGCAACTAATTTTAACCTCTTGTTAGTTTACCATTCTGCATTCTAGGCCTAGACATAGGATAATTTTTGTTTAAAGCTACAGTATGTCTGCTTGAGAATGCAAATTAGCTGATTATGGTCTCTGTCGTGTGGTCTGACCTGTAGGTGGTCCTACACATGCCATTGTATTGTGATGTCAGTGTTATTTTATGGTTGCATGTAATCATTGCCATGTTGTTCACATGTCATGTGCTCTGACCGGTAGGTGGTCCTACACATGCCGCCTGTCCTATTGAGCTCAACCCTCCCAGATTGGTGGTGAGATATGGAGACTCAGTCTCAGTCAACTGCAGCACATCATCCACAGACCATGAGGGGATGGGCTGGGAGGCCACATTCGGAGGTACAAGTTTTGAAGAGGTCAACTTTGTCATCTGGACTGTGGAATATTTGACAGACTGGACAATACAACCTAAATGCTACATCACCACAAAAGATGAAGTGCAGTGTTTGGAAACGTTCCCTGTCATTCTATACAGTAGGTTGTTTTTCTTTTGCGTCTTGTAGTGAGTTTGGTCAGTGAAAACGATTATTTTGTTCTCACTATATGTAACTATTTTGTCTCTAGAGACTCCAGACAGAGTCTCCATCCCTCCTCTGAGCCACTCTGGTCCCATGGTGGAGGGGACAGAGTACCAGCTGCAGTGTGACATCCAGAACATCGCTCCTCAACAGAACCTGGTTGTGAAGTGGTACAAAGGGAATGAACTCTTAGATAATGTAACTTACAGTAACGTCAGTAAGACACCAGTGGATGTGTCACCTACTCTGATGATCAGCCCCAGTAGAGATGATGATGGAGCTCAGTATAGATGTAGAGCAGAACTGGACCTGGGACCAGAGGGACCACAACCCCATCCTACAGTGACATCAGAACCTCTCAACATTACTGTGCACTGTGAGTTCATCAATACTCGATCTTGCCTCTTTACCCCTGACCAGGAGGGAAGTTCTACGACTGTATACGTTTAAAACTGTCTAAAAGCACCTCCTTTTCTCCTCAGATGCTCCTGAGTTCCTTCCAGGGAATGACACAGTGGAGGTGAGTGCAGGCAGTGATGTGTCTCTGGACTGCAGTGCTGAGGGGAACCCTCCTCCTGAGCTGAGGTGGACCAACAACACTGCAGAGGGAAATGCCAATGAGACCACTGTGGGGCACCTGCGTACTCTCTATATCTCCAGAGTAACAGCTAATGCAACTTACAACTGCACAGTCACAAATAGACTGGGCTCCATCACCAAGCAGATACATGTCCTAGTAGATGTACCTCCACAACAACACCCAACCATGTTCTCCACAGCACCCTCAACTCCAGGAACTATGACCACCCTCCCAGCAACAGCCAAGCCAAAAGGTCTTTTCCAGCTCATCTCTGTGCTCACATTATTTAATTAACCCTCACTTATCTCACAAGGCAGAACAGTTTATATTTGATGTGGATTTCACATTGATGTCTTCATTCTTGTATGTTTTTACAGTAGTTACCTTTCCTCTTGAGCTCAACCCTCCCAGAGTGGTGGTGAGATATGGAGACTCAGTCTCAGTCAACTGCAGCACATCATCCACAGACCATGAGGGGATGGGCTGGGAGGCCACATTCGGAGGTACAAGTTTTGAACAAGATGTCAACGTTGTCACCTGGATTGTGGATAACCTTACTGATTGGACAATAGAACCTAAATGCTACATCACATCATTGAGCGATCAACCCTCAAAAGTACTTCCAGTCATTCTCTACAGTGAGTATTTTCCTCCTTGTGAATCAGAAAGGTATGTTTCTATTTAACTGTATATCAGCATTGAGGGTTTTTTATATTGTTGACCTCCTCTACAGAGACTCCAGACAGCGTCTTCATCTCTGTTCTGAGACACTCTGGTCCCATGGTGGAGGGGACAGAGTACCAGCTGCAGTGTGACATCCAGAACATCGCTCCTCTACAGAACCTGGTTGTGAAGTGGTACAAAGGGAATGAACTCTTAGATAATGTAACTTACAGTAACGTCAGTAAGACACCAGTGGATGTGTCAGCTACTCTGATGATCAGCCCCAGTAGAGATGATGATGGAGCTCAGTATAGATGTAGAGCAGAACTGGACCTGGGACCAGAGGGACCACAACCCCATCCTACAGTGACATCAGAACCTCTCAACATTACTGTGCACTGTGAGTTTCTGAGAACTGTTCATATATACAAACCATGCTAACGTTGTATAAGGTGTGATAATTTATTGTCTCAAAGCACATTCCATAATTGCCTAATGTTCTACTGTGAAGTCTCACTCCACTGACTTTTAATGTTAGAAGAAAATAATAAAACTTACAATTGTGTTTGTTTCCTTCACTGCAGTAATTCATTCAAGAAATGTGTTGTCATATTTTCACCACCTGCCTTTTCCTCCCTCCTTCTCTCTAAGATATGCCATGCATCAATGCATCTCGACTGCCAGTGAGGATACCTGTGTTCAGGGGCTATCCTGAGGAGTTAGTGTGTGAGGCTGAGGGTTACCCACAGCCCAGGATACAGTGGCTCTATGACCCATCGAAGCCTGTCAGTCAGGCGGGAGGCAACCTGACTGTCTTTGAGGCAGGGTTCTACAACTGCACCGCCACCAACGATGTGGGGACGAGCTTCATTGTGGTAGAGGTGGTTTTAAATGGTAATGGAACCTTTATTAAATTGTATTAAACCCTTTATTAACCCATTATTTACTGTTTATGAAAGTCTTGTAGGACGTTTTCTTCTTGCTGGTCTGCTTCCCCCCATCTCTCTGGTCTCCTTTCTCTCTCTGTGTCTGCTATTCTTTGGTTGACTGATTAATGTTCTCTGAACAAATTGTATTATTAACTTTTAACAATGCAGTTTTTCTCACATGTCCTTTACCCGTTGACCAATCCAATACCTCTTTGTTACTGGTTTCTGAACTGCTCTCCTCCTGCCACATTCTGTAGTCAGATACATGTAATACATCTCTGTTGTGTGAGGGAGTTTGAACCAAAGCTGCAAAACATGAGATGATGAGGGGACAGTATATTTTTGTGCACATATAAGATCACGCATTAAACAACCTCCTTGGGAAGGGCACCTGGTGAGGCTAGGTAGAACTGAGCATCATCCATCATTCATTGAAGAGTGTTGGGTAAAGTTGTTGAATATTTGTCAGTTTAGCTCAGTACTGACTGTTGCCTTGTAGAAGACTATTTCAAGGTTAAAGTTGAGCAATGTCCCCACTCTTAGGGTATGTTGTAGATCTACTCTGACTGGTGGGATCATGTAATATTATGTTAAGTGATACGTGCTTATTCTTTCCTGTTGGAGGAAGTAGGATAAATCAGTGTATTGACGCTTCTCTATTTGATGGTGAAAATGTTTCAGTCTGAGGAGGCGCCAGAACGTTAACAGAGTGTGATGGATTAATGGGTGTTTGTTGTTATGTCTCTCTGTTCACAGAGGACTACCTGCCCCTCATAGCGGGCTTCGTGGCCTTCATGGTCGTGGTCATCTCGGTCATCTTCGTCTTCATCTACTCCATCTACTACAAGAACAACAAGATGGGCCGCTACAGCCTGAAGAAGGCCAAGCTCAGCAGCATGCCCAACGGCAACGTAGCGCAGAACGGCGGCCGGGACACTCCGTTCCCGATGACTAAACTGTCTCAGCCAAACATCTACTTCTAGGAGAATGAGTTTTATTGGGATGGGCCACTTTGAATGAAGAGCCCTCTTTCCCCGCTGAGAGACTAAGTGACTAAGTGAGAGACCAAGTGGTTGAGGTGGTTGAGGGGCTGGTCACAACTCATTCAGCTGGTAGACTCAGGTCTGGATTGTGATAGTTGGGAGTGTCTCCTGACTCTCCTCCAACCTCCCTATGCTTCATATGCACTCCCTTTCCTCTTTAGCACTTTAAGATTTTAAGTACAGATCAGTCCCTCTATTTCCCCTTGACTGAAGAACTTGATGAGGTAGAATAACCTCTGTTTTTAGTGTAAGCTTTATGATCTATTCTACACATTCAAAGTGTAGCTGATGTTTTCTCTGAAGGACAAGAAGAGGCAGCAAATGGACAAGGTGAAATCCCTTTTTGGAAATTGGCTGAATTGAAATAAATGTTTTGGAAAAACTGGTTTGTGTTGCATAAACACCAACAAGGGAATTGTTATGCCATTTTGAATGTCTTTTTTTAGTATGGTCTGATGACAATGTAATTTCTGTCACATTATGCAATTGCTTGAAGAGCAGCACATGGTTGAAATTGTGAGAATGTCCCCTTTGCCTGGATGTGATGTCTTGCTCGTGACAAGAAACTTGGAGTGTAAACCTGCAGTACAGTGGAGGCTGCTGAGGGGAGGCCGGCTCATAATAATGGCTGGAACGGAGTGAATGGAATGGCATCAAACACAAGGAAACCATGTTTGATGTATTTGATACCATTCCACTAATTCCACTCCAGCCATTACCACGAGCCCGTCCTCCCCAATTAAGGTGCTACCAATCTCCTGTGCTACAGTATATGCACACAACCTCTTTAGGTTGTGAACACAATGATCAGTGAAACCAATTAATGTAGCCTACATGTGAAAAGTATTATTTCCCCAGAGTACGAATTATATCGTGACATTAAGGGGGTCTCCATTTTTTTACGCGACTTCCTACATTTTTTGGGGGGGACTAATAGTAAAGATGTATTGTAATGGTAAACATTATTACCTTTTAATGTGGCATGAACACAAACAGTCATGATGCGTTCATCTGATTCTCAAACAAATCACTTAAAAAATGAAGCTACCTGTGCACTTTTGTCCACAAAACAATTCCAGCTTCCAACAGTGCACCCGCCGTTTCATGAAGGGAAAGAGACATCTGTTACAAAATTGATGCGTCTTGCTGACAAATTGACAGAAAAAATATAAAAATGTGGACACCTGAAAAGGGGCTGAAATATGGGACCCAACTACAGCTGTCTGTCCCAAGCTCATGTGAGGGCCCAGTTGAAACAATATTGCAAAGCTCAAAACAGACATCAGAGAGGCAGACAGGCGGAGAATGAATGCGATTGAAAGAACCTGAACTGGTTTAAACCAGTGGGGAGCTCATTTAGGGGAGCTCATGTCTCATTTGGCGGTCAGAGCTACTCTGTTACTACTCTACACTGCTCCTACTCACCCAGAACTGCATCTGGAGTGTTCAGTGTTTTAACTGCATCACTGTAATGCCTGACTGCATGTGAGTTCTGAATGTGTGGAAGGGGCAGTTGGTGTGTGGTTGTCTCTTCCTGTAAGCAGATTGAATCAAGCCATTATTATCACATGCAGGAGTCAAGAGAAAGCCTGGAGCTCAAGAGTAATGTCAATACTTTTTAGGTCTCACTTCATATTGAGTGGCCTAAAACCTTTGTAATTACATGGTTGTTACATGGTACTTACAGCTGTTATACTGGTTTGTTATACAGTTACAAGTATGTAACACTTTAATTACAAGGTGCCCATATACACTCACCGGTCAGTTTATTAGGTACACCACCCCGTTCACGAAAATGGATCGCTCCTACAGACAGTTAGTCACGTGGCGGTGGCTTGCTATATAAAGCAGGCAGACAGGCATCAAAGCACACAATTAATGTTCGATTGAATGTTAGAATGGGCAAAACGAGTGACCTAAGCGACTTTGAGCGTGGCACACCAGATCCAGTATCTCAGAAACGGGCGCCCACGACCCATCCTGCCTGGTGTCAACAATACAGGCTGGTGGCGGTGGTGTATCACCGTCCAAACTGCAGCAACTGCGTGATGCCGTCGCGTCAGCATGGACCAACATCCCTGTGGAACGTTTTTGACTTGTAGAATCCATGTCCTGAATAATTCAGGCTGTTCTGGAGGGAAAGGGGGTCTGACCCGGAACTAGATGGGTGTACCTAATAAACTGGCCAGAGAGTGTATATAACTACAATGTAAATGCATATGTTTTAGGTTACTTCATGTAAACTCAAAACTTTTTGTGTATGTAATATAAAATATGGGGGGGGGGGGGCTTATAAGGAAGGAGAGAACAAATCATATTGTACAAAGGGTTGGTCAGTATCGATTTTCTATCAATATTGGTCCTCTGATTGTTAGGAGAGAAAGTATCTCCCCTGATCCCCTTTTGCCACTGTATGTAGTGTACACAAACTTCTGTGGAGATCTTTTGTTTCACAGTCCTCTCATGTCAATACTCCTGTGTTAAGAAACCTTTTGTATAATATTGCTTTGAGTTATCATTAAAATATAGAGGGTTTTTTATGCTAATTGTTGTTGTATTCAGTGGCGGCCCGCCATTCAGGGCAGGTGGGGCTTTTTTGAGACCCACATTTTTAGCAAAAAAACAATACAAAAAAATAAATATATATATATATATATATTCAAATAAATTGGGGGGGGGGGCTTTCCTGTTTTGCATGTTATTTTGGCATTAATACGTGTCACATATCAGTTTACAAACAATGTAAAAAATAATACATATAATTGAGTTAATTAATAAAGCCACATACAAACATGGTCTCTTTTTTGCTTTCTTGAGTAAGGCAGCTCCAAAATGCAGGTGTTTCAGCCTAGCTCAGTGCTTTCTGTGGTGGTGGGGCGGACTAGCAGAAAATAGGAGCATTGCGCTGTGATTGGCTCAGTGTTCTGTCACTCATGGGGACCTTACGCTATCGCCAAGCTTTAGTCCTTAGTAAGGGTAGACATCCAACATTTCAGCCCTTTGGGTCCTGCCATAGAGCTGTATTACAAGTGCCCTTCCAAGAAGGCTCAAGGTCATTGGCCACAGAAATTATGTCAAATCACGTTATATGTACAGTAGCTTTGACTGGACTGATAATGTTAACATCTTACTGTCACGCCCTGACCTTAGTTATCTTTGTTTTCTTTATTATTTTTGGTTATGTCAGGGTGTGACGAGGGTGGTATGGGTGTTTTTGTCTTGTCTAGGGGGTTTTGTATATCTATGGGGTTTTGGTATTGTCTAGGTAATGTAGGTCTATGGTGGCCGGGATTGGTTCCCAATCAGAGACAGCTGTTTATCGTTGTCTCTGATTGGGGATCCTATTTAGGTTGCCATTTCCATTTTGGTTTTGTGGGTTATTGTCAATGTGATGTTGCATGTCTGCATTCGTGTCATTTAGCGTTCACGTTCGTTTTTGTTATTTTGTATAGTTTGTTCAGTCTTCTTATTTATTAAAAGGGAAGATGTATATTAATCACGTTGCGCCTTGGTCTCCTCTCTATGACGTTCGTGACAGAACAACCCACCAAACAAGGACCAAGCAGCATGAAAAAGAGGAACAGCGCTTAATGGGGAAATGGACCTGGGAGGAGATATTAGATGGAGCAGGACCCTGGACACAGCCGGGGGAGTATCGCCTTTCTGAAGAAGAGATAGAGGCAGCGAAAGCAGAAAGGCGATACTACGAGGAGAAGTGCCGGAGAATAGAGGAACGGCGACTAGATGAGGAAACACGGCTTGCACGGAAGCCCGAGAGGCAGCCCCAATAATTTGTTTGGGGGGGACACACGAGGAGATTGGCTGAGTCAGGTAGGAGACCTGAGCCAACTCCTCGTGCTTACCGTGGGGAGCGTGTAACTGGTCAGGCAACGTGTTATGCAGAGATGCGCACGGTGTCTCCAGTTCGCATTCTTAGCCCGGTGCGCTCTATTCCAGCTCCTCGCGTTTGCCGGGCTAGAATGGGCATCCAGCCAGGACATATTGAGCCAGCTCTATGTTCTGGATCTCCAATGCGTCTCCACAGTCCAGTGTATCCTGTTCCTCCTCCCCGCACTCGCCCTGAAGTGCGTGTCCTCAGCCCAGTACCACCAGTTCCGGCACCAGGCCTCCAGTGCGCCTCCAGGGTCCAGTACGCCCTGTTCCTCCTCCCCGCACTCGCCCTGAGGTGCGTGTCCCCAGCCCGGTACCACCAGTTCCGGCACCACGCACCAGGCCTCCAGTGCGCCTCCAGGGTCCAGTACGCCCTGTTCCTCCTCCCCGCACTCGCCCTGAGGTGCGTGTCCCCAGCCCGGTACCACCAGTTCCGGCACCAGGCCTCCAGTGCGCCTCCAGGGTCCAGTACGCCCTGTTCCTGCTCCTCGCACTCGCCCTGAGGTGCGTGTCCCCAGCCCGGGGCCTCCAGTGATGATCCATAGCACGAAGCCTCCAGTGACGATCCATGGCACGAAGCCTCCAGTGATGATCCATGGCAAGAAGCCTCCAGTGATGATCCATGGCAAGAAGCCTCCAGTGATGATCCATGGCACGAAGCCTCATGTGAGGAGTCATGGCACGAAGCCTCCAACAAAGGCTGCCAGTACGGAGCCTCCAGCGACGCCCTCCAGACCGGAGCCTCCAGCGACGCCCTCCAGTCCGGAGCCTCCAGCGACGCCCTCCAGACCGGAGCCTCCAGCGACACCCTCCAGTCCGGAGCCTCCAGCGACGCCCTCCAGACCGGAGCCTCCAGCGACGCCCTCCAGTCCGGAGCCGCCAGCGACGCCCTCCTGTCCGGAGCCGCCAGAGTCGCCCTCCTGTCCGGAGCCGCCAGGGTCTCCCTCCTGTCCGGAGCCGCCAGGGTCGCCCTCCTGTCAGGAGCCGCCAGGGTCTCCCTCCTGTCCGGAGCCGCCAGGGTCGCCCTCCTGTCAGGAGCTGCCAGAGTCGCCCTCCTGTCCGGAGCCGCCCTCCTGTCAGGAGCCGCCAGAGTCGCCCTCCTGTCCGGAGCCGCCCTCCTGTCAGGAGCCGCCAGAGTCGCCCTCCTGTCCGGAGCCGCCGACGGTCCCCAGCCCGGGGTCTCCGGCGAAGGTCCCCAGTCCGGGGTCTCCAGCAACGGTCCCCAGTCCAGAACATCCGGCGTTGATCCACGCAGTGAGTGTCCCCAGCCCGGGGCCTACGGCGAGGATCCGCAGTCCAGAGCCTCCGACGATGATCCACGGGTCTGTGCTACAAAAGCGGACTCAGTGTAAAGAAGGGGGGCGGCGTCCAGAACCGGAGCTGCCACCGAGGTTAGATGCCCACCCAGACCCTCCCATATAGGTTTAGGTTTGCGGCCGGAAGTCTAATACAAACGTCGAAATGTCCTTTTCAGATAGTTTATTATATTTAAAAAATATATTTGTTTACTGTTACATTTGTGGTCACAAAATGTAATTGCGGCCCCTATGGCTCACACTACAGGATTTTTTGGGTGAATTTTGTGCGCCCCCTGCAGATCAATTTATGATGCTCTGAGTATTTAAAATGTAACTTGTGAAAAATATATCAAATATTTAAATAGGCTTTTCGTTTCGAAAAACAATCATAGCCTTAGCCCTAATGAATTATAGAAGAGACCTGAACACGCACTAATTTGCTAATTTCAAATAATCTATCTCATAAGATTTGTTGTGTGATTTGCATAACTTTATTTTTATTGTACGTTGCTCATATGAGGAATCTACAGGATTTCAAAACAGCCGGTCATCATTCTGATCTTGCACAACAGTTCCTTTGCGACGCGCGCTTTGGAAAGTACGTCATCGATTAAACAACGGAAGCCCATTCATTTTCAATGAAGGGAAGTGGGCAGGGCGAGGAAGCGTGAACAGGGCGGGACCAAAATTGTGGAAAGTCTGTATAACCATTATCTTTGGGAAAGTTGAACTATTGAACTTTTGTCGCCGCGACATCGCGTTGCTATTGACCAATCGAAGCTCACCATGGTTTCCAGCCCCTACTGGATTGGCTGTTGATACTTAGCAGTATCTGGCTTGCTAACACCAGCATGAGGGCGGTGATTCAGGGTTGCCATGTTCGCTATTTTCGTACAATTGGGCTACTTTGAAAACGATGTCGCGTGTGAAAATGTAGCCTAATTCACTGTGACCTGCTGACTATCAGGCAGTGAGGCAGCTGTTACTGAGTGAGTGAGTAACTGAGTGGTAGGGAGGGGGAGGGCCAGAGAGGGTTGTGTGTGTGTGTGTGTGTTGAGACTGGGCGCTTCAGTGGACAGCTAAGTCACGTGAGTGACCTGTTGCCACAAGAAAAGGGCAACCAGTGGAGAACAAACACCATTGTAAATACAACCCATATTTATGTTTATATATTTTCCCTTTTGTACTTTAACTATTTGCACATCGTTACAACACTGTATATAGACATAACATGACATTTGAAATGTCTTTATTATTTTGGAACTTCTGTGAGTGTGATGTTTACTGTTAATTTGTATTGTTTATTTCACTTTTGTTTATTATCTACTTCACTTGCTTTGGCAATGTTAACATATGTTTCCCATGCCAATAAAGCCCGTAAATTGAAATTGAATGGAAATGGAATTGAAATTGAATTTCTAGCAGTTGTAGGTAGGCTATTTAGATTGTCATTATGGAGTTCAATTTCCAAACCTTTTTCTATAAAACATTAACACGCTAGAACTGATGCGCATCAAGTAATAACAGCAACAAACCACAGTAAAACAACTTTAGTTGGTCTATGGCGCATTAAACAAATTTGCTAAGTTGTTTAAACTGTATTCTAATGTCCACTTTGCTTATCTAAAACCATAGTAAGCAAAGTATTTTACGCATGCACAGTGGAAATTTTAAATGGAAATTATGGAACTCCCTCGCATGCTTTTGTTTAGGGAAAAAGACCATAATGGAACTGACATTAAATGTGGAAATGATATCCTACATTTGTATCTGTTGGCCATTATATAGCCTATTAATTTCTATGTCTATGTAGGCTACTGTAGCCTAGCATTTGATACAATGACTAAATCACTGGAGTCATTGCAAATCAACTTGTGCCACTTGTGTAGCCTTCCTGGATCTGGCAACCGGTTTTAATAAATAGCCTATACCTTCAGTTTATTGTTGTTTTAACGTTGTGCAATTATTAATGGCCATGTTTAGTTAATGAAATTGGAAGTTATCAATTGTGATCATGGTCACAGTTCAATCGCAATTGCCGATCAGCTGTTATTAGAATGCATTAGATTGAAGTTAACAGTCCGTCAGATTAGGCTACAAGTAAAACTAAGTAAAACACTGAATGACAAGCATAGGCCTATTCAGTTCATATCCATATTATTAATATTTGATTCAGTGATTAAAATTACGACCCCATTCTTACTAGCCTGTTCCAACAGGGCAATAGAAACACTTCTTACCTCAAAATCGCCTCGCTACTCATGTTGAATAAATTAGTCTGTCAATTTGAACTAAGCAAGCTGCTAAATCGTTCATTTTACATATTGCCTACATCTTGCCTAGGTTACTTTAGGCTATTTTTAGTTTTATTACAGTCATGAACCAATATTTTAGTCAGTAGGCCTAGCCTATGCCTATTGAAATGACAAGTCAATCTCGCAAATAGGCCATTTATAACTGTTTGTAGTCATAACATCCGGCACATAATAAAGTCACAAATGCCAGAAAATTGCCTAACATTCATTTTTTAAATGTTTTTTTTTTTTTATATACCCCCTTTTTCTCCCCAATTTCGTGGTATCCAATTACGGACTCGTACGGACTCGGGAGAGGCATGCGTCCTCCGAAACACAACCCAGCCAAGCCACACTGCTTCTTGCCACAATGCCCACTTAACCCGGAAGCCAGCCGCACCAATATGTGTCGGTAGAAAAATCTGGCGACCATGTCAGCGTGCATTGCGCGATGGTAAAATAACATCCGTGTGGGCAAAACCCTCCCCTAACCCGGACAATTGTGCGCTGCACCATGGGTCTCCCGGGCGAGACCGGGTGTGAACAAGGATCTCTCGTGGCACAGCTAGCCTAGACCACTGCACCACTCAGGAGGCCCAACATTCATTTTTTAAGTGGGTGGTTTGAGCCCTGATTGGCTGAAAGCTGTGGTATATCAGACCATATACCACAGGTATGACAAAAAATGACTTTTTACTGTTCTGATTATGTTGGTAACCCGTTTATGATATCAGTACGGCACCTCAGGGGTTTGTGGTGTTTATACATATTTTTTAACCTTTATTTAAATAGGCAAGTCAGTTAAGAAAAAAAATCTTATTTCCAACGACGCCTAGGAACAGTGGGTAAACCGTCTTGTTCAGGGGAAGAACGACGGATTCTTACCTTGTCAGCTCGGGGATTCGATGTTGCAACCTTTCGGTTACTAGTCCAACGCTCTAAGCACTAGGCTACCTGCCGCGCCATATGGCCAATATACCGCGGCTAATGGCTGTATCCAGGCACTCTGCGCTGCAGCCTTAAGCCATGGTATATTGGTCAAATATGCTACCACAACTCACCAGGCCATATTGCTTAATCATAACAGTCAAACGAGTTAAATCGTTGATAAAGAATTCTCTGGCAAGTTTAATTAGGGCGAATTATAATTGATCTTGCAACATATTTAAATTCCTTTTAGTCAAGTAAGCTCGCAATAATTATTGATGTTAAAGCGAATTTACCTCCTTACATCATTACAAGGTACGTTAATATTCATTCTTAATTCGCTCGAAGACGTTATGTAAATAGGGTTTATTGACTAAATTGGCCAATTTTTCAGGCCTTGTGGGGACGGGTTTTGAGTGGTGATTGGGCTAGCAACTTCAGCTCGACCTGCCAACCCATAGATGGACGGATAAATGTGTTCGAGTGTGATAAAGGGTTTGTGTGCGCTGCTGTGTTTAGTTTCGATTACCGTAGTTAGAAGTTTAAGGTGACGGTCAACATTGGGATATATTTGCTGGATAAAATAAATATGATGAAAGGACTTTATGGATTTCTGACACTCGGTGTGTTGGTGTTTACAGGTAGGGTCTACAGATCGATGTTACTACTTTTTTGTTAAACTACAGATGTTTGCTGTTCCCGTTACCGTATGAATTTCCTATTATGTTTAAACAACTCAATTACTATTTCATTGTATTTTCCAGGTATGATGATTAACTTTCTGGAAGTCATAGTAAACTTGTTTTTGACTATTTGAAGTCCAAGTCCAATCTCCCACGGAATCAATATGTCTCTGATCAAGAAAGAGCTCTATTGATGGGTGTGGTAGATTCATTTGGAAGAAAAGCAATTGTTTTTCTCTCTCGAATTTGGTCCCTTAGAACAGTTTCCCAAACTGTGGGGCGGTCCCCCTAGGGTGCAATTTCGAAATAGGGTAGTGTATCATCAGTTCCTCTTGTCATGTCAGTCATTGTATACCTTAGAGATCGATTCATAACTTGTCAGAAATGTCCAGATCAACTAGCCCAGGTGTACTCAACTACTATTTGAGGAGGTCCGGTCACACAAATTTCCTAGGCGGTAAAATTCTGGGTTGGTATAGTCTTTATCTGCGTAGTAACAAACCTCCACCTCGCAAGTCGCGACCCATATGACTTCAAATTGTTCACAATCCTCTTGTTGATAGAAAGAACATTTAGCATTTAAGGTAATTTCCTCAAAATGCTCCATATTTTGCTTTGAAAGGAGAGAATTTATTTGCAGTTTTAAAGCAAATTTCCTGCAATTATACAAATTTAGCCATGTCTTAAATGTGTTCATATGATACCTGAGTCAACAAAATCAATGGGGGCCTCCTGGGGGTCAAGGCACACATTATGGCCATGATAACTACAAGATTTAGATCGCTGGTTAGTCTAACATACCTACCTAGCTAACATGGGCTAGTTGATCAACTGTACATTACTGACATGTTAGAAAAAATCTCTAATGTCTGTCAGTGAATGACATAACAAGAGGAAAACTTCCCATGCACTACCTGTAACGGCAGCCTTCCTCCTCCTCGTCTGAAGAGGAGGTGTAGTAGGGATCGGACCAAGACGCAGCGTAGTTTGTGCTCCACATGATTTAATCAAGACGAATAACGTGAACACTTACAAAATACAAAAATAACAAACGTGGCAAACCGAAACAGTCCTCTCTGGTGAAACGAACACAAAGACAGGAAACAACCACCCACAACCCCTAACACAAAACAAGCCACCTAAATATGATTCCCAATCAGAGACAACACAAAACACCTGCCTCTGATTGAGAACCATATTAGGCCAAACATAGAAACATAGAAACAGACAAACTAGACACACAACATAGAATGCCCACCCAGCTCACGTCCTGACCAACACTAAAACAAGTAAAACACACAAGAACTATGGTCAGAACGTGACACTACTGAATTTTGCAATTGCACCTTGTGCATTCTACTGTTACGGGACCCATATCATCAAATGTTTTTTGGGTCGTTTTTTTACAGCATATAATTGGTTGTTATGTTTGAGTCACTCAAATATCACATAAATACACATTAGACATGGCAAAGTGTATACAATTGCAAGAAAATTTGCTTTAAAACTGCTCCATTTTCTCTGCACCTCATAACAAAATGTGTAGATTTGGAGGAAATAAGCTTTAAACCTGCAAGATTTGCTCTTCGCCAACAAGAGGGGTGTGAACAGTTTTTGTCATGAAAAGTGTTTTTGCCCATAGAAATAGACGCGTAGGGGGAAGGCGGGATTTTCCCCAATGCTGGAAGGGGGGTCTGAGTGCAATAGTTTGGGAATCCCTGCCTTAGAGCACTATCAATATTAAAACAAGTTTCATTAATTTACTCCCTTGTTCCTGACTTGACTGAGTGACATTGTTTCCTTTTTTTGCATTGTAACAACAAGCAGAAGCAATATGCAACTTTCTCTCACCCTCTGATAGTGAAATGTATGGCCACAGTCAAACCAGTTGTCTTGGTCAGCAGGGAGATTGTGATACAAACCAGCAAAAATACTAGCAAATATATATTTATTGACAGACATTGTATTGTTATGTCAGTGTTATTTTATGGTTGCATGTAATCATTGCCATGTTGTTCACATGTCATGTGCTCTGACCTGTAGGTGGTCCTACACATGCCATTGTATTGTGATGTCAGTGTTATTTTATGGTTGCATGTAATCATTGCCATGTTGTTCACATGTCATGTGCTCTGACCGGTAGGTGGTCCTACACATGCCTCCTTTCCTCTTGAGCTCAACCCTCCCAGAGTGGTGGTGAGATATGGAGACTCAGTCTCAGTCAACTGCAGCACATCATCCACAGACCATGAGGGGATGGGCTGGGAGGCCACATTCGGAGGTACAGGTTTTGAACAAGATGTCAACGTTGTCACCTGGACTGTGGATAACCTTACTGATTGGACAATAGAACCTACATGCTACATCACTCTCAATGATGGCGAACAACCCTCAAAAGTACTTCCAGTCATTCTCTACAGTGAGTATTTTCCTCCTTGTGAATCAGAAAGGTATGTTTCTATTTAACTGCATATCAGCATTGAGGGTTTTTTACATTGTTGACCTCCTCTACAGAGACTCCAGACAGCGTCTTCATCTCTGTTCTGAGCCACTCTGGTCCCATGGTGGAGGGGACAGAGTACCAGCTGCAGTGTGACATCCAGAACATCGCTCCTCTACAGAACCTGGTTGTGAAGTGGTACAAAGGGAATGAACTCTTAGATAATGTAACTTACAGTAACGTCAGTAAGACACCAGTGGATGTGTCAGCTACTCTGATGATCAGCCCCAGTAGACATGATGATGGAGCTCAGTATAGATGTAGAGCAGAACTGGACCTGGGGCCAGAGGGACCACAACCTCCTCTCATAATGACATCAGAACCTCTTGATTTCACTGTATTCTGTGAGTTCCCTCTAGTCTTATTTTCAATCATTCCATTCATGTTTACAGCTGATCATTTAGTTTGATCAGATACCCTACTATGATATTTAACAGAATCTTCCAATAATCTATTATCATCTCATGATTTCACCCTCCCCAAACACTGAATCTTGTGGGAACAGTCCATGTTGATTGGTTATGTTTGTCTTATTTCTCCCCATTCTTCAGACCCCCCAACCTTTTCCAGACCTGAAGCTGAGACCCTGGACATCAGAGTGGGGGAGGAAATCACCTTAAACTGCACGGCTACTGGAAGGCCCACTCCTCTGTACAGCTGGCAGTCTTCACATCTCCAAGAAGCTCTTTTCACCCCACCGTCCGAGGTCCCAGGAACCTACACCTGCACTGCCTCCAATCAGATAGGCAAGATCAGCAGGACATTCACTGTGAATCCCAAACCTAAAGGTAGGATCATGTTTCTAATTAGTACCTAGTCTTATCTTTTTCACAAATGCGTCTATTCTCACCTGCTACCCGTCCCTCTTCCCCTCTCGTTCCCCCTTCACTCATTTACTAGTGGCATTCATGTTACCCTTTACCAGAATGAGACTGTGTCCATTGGTAAGGGTACATCATCAGGTGACCACAAGTACTTTGTTACTTTGCAATTATTACATTGTAACTACACTGTACATATGAAACTAGCTACCATGGAAATATGTTTTTCAGGACACTTCATGTAAAGTGGGACCCAATTTTCCTGTACCATGAATATGTGTTACTTTCTTAATATTTCCCAAATAGACTGCTCTGAGACATTTCTCCTTTGACAGTATATTTAAATGTCTAATATTGCTCCTGTTTCTCCAGGCAGTCGTAGAACCACTGCAGGGATAGTAGTGGTCGTGCTGGCTTTCTTTGCTCTAGTGTCTGTCTGTGTGGTGCATCAGAAACAAATAAATAAACCCTCATTAACCACACCCTCTTCCCACAGGGGGCAGAACAACGCTCTGGGCTATCATAGGATCGGGCCTGGGCCTGTCCTTTGTGGTCGTGATTGTCTATGTCGTTGTCAAACACAGAGCAGGTCACAACTCCATCATCTGACCAGGCCAGAGGAAGAGCAATTCTATCACCAGTGTGACCAGCAGGACTTCCTCAACAGACACTGTATGAATAAGAATGGTTGTTTATTGAATTATTATGATGGATGGCTTCAATCCTGCATGGCTTATAAATCCAAAGAGTGCTTTCTATTAGCCTTCTCCAACCAATAGCTTTGTGCCATTTGGATGTGGTGTAGCGTTGTTTTGAATGTGTCTTGGGCTGTGTCCCTGTGAGCATGTTGCGCCACACTACAAATCATTCATTCACATGCATGTGTGTCCTGTTTTATTATTTGTTTTATCATCAAGCATGCCTGAATGTAGTCTCTCTTCTCACAGCCACTGTGTCTCTGTCACGCAGGTAAAGCGGCTGTGGAAACAGGCTAGCCTGATCGCTGTAGTCCGATGACAGCACCAAGTGACCTTATGGGACTGTACAGTGAGAAATGAGCCATGCAATGCATCACTTCCTGTCTAATGCTTTTTTTCTTGTTGTTCTAAAATGGTGATACCAGAGCCTTTTAACCGATTTAAGTTTGCTATTCCAAGAGCCACAGGCAGCTTCTCTTCACTGTTGCTTATTTTGTTCTCTGCCCACATTCTTCTACTTTATGTCTCTCGTTTACAAGTCACAGCACCCTTGATTCTCAGTATTGTCGGTATGTTTGATGATAGCTTTAATCATTTGGGGGGAACTAATAGTAAAGATGTATTGTAATGGTAAACATTATTACCTTTTAATGTGGCATGAACACAAACAGTCATGATGCTTTCATCTGATTCTCAAACAAATCACTTCAGAAAGTAACCTACCTGTGCACTTTTGTCCACAAAATAATTCCAACTTCATTTCATGAAGGGAAAGAGACATCTGTTACAAAACACCAAAAAGTGTTGTGACATTCAGCGATTGTCAGGAAGCCTACACTCTTGTAGCCTGAATTAATTGATGCGTCTTGCTGACAAATTGTCGTTTTCGTAAAAAGAAAAGTCTGGACCTGAAAAGGGACTGAAATACGGGAAGCAACTACAGCTGTCTGTCCCAAGCTCATGTGAGGGCCCAGTTGAAACATTGTTGCAAAGCTCAAAACAGACATCAGAGAGGCAGACAGGCGGAGTATGAATGCGATTGAAAGAACCTGAACTGGTTTAAACCAGTGGGGAGCTCATTTAGGGGAGCTCATGTCTCATTTGGGGGTCAGAGCTACTCTGTTACTACTCTACACTGCTCCTACTCACCCAGAACTGCATCTGGAGTGTTCAGTGTTTTAACTGCATCACTGTAATGCCTGACTGCATGTGAGTTCTGAATGTGTGGAAGGGGCAGTTGGTGTGTGGTTGTCTCTTCCTGTAAGCAGATTGAATCAAGCCATTATTATCACATGCAGGAGTCAAGAGAAAGCCTGGAGCTCAAGAGTAATGTCAATACTTTTTAGGTCTCACTTCATATTGAGTGGCCTAAAACCTTTGTAATTACATGGTTGTTACATGGTACTTACAGCTGTTATACTGGTTTGTTATACAGTTACAAGTATGTAACACTTTAATTACAAGGTGCCCATATACACTCACCGGTCAGTTTATTAGGTACACCACCCCGTTCACGAAAATGGATCGCTCCTACAGACAGTTAGTCACGTGGCGGTGGCTTGCTATATAAAGCAGGCAGACAGGCATCAAAGCACACAATTAATGTTCGATTGAACGTTAGAATGGGCAAAACGAATGACCTAAGCGACTTTGAGCATGGCACACCAGATCCAGTATCTCAGAAACGGGCGCCCACGACCCATCCTGCCTGGTGTCAACAATACAGGCTGGTGGCGGTGGTGTATTACTGTCCAAACTGCAGCAACTGCGTGATACCATCGTGTCAGCATGGACCAACATCCCTGTTGAACGTTTTTGACTTGTAGAATCCATGTCCCGAATAATTCAGGCTGTTCTGGAGGCAAAGGGAGTCTGACCCGGAACTAGATGGGTGTATCTAATAAACTGGCCAGAGAGTATATATAACTACAATGTAAATGCATACGTTTTAGGTTACTTCATGTAAACTCAAAGCCTTTTGTCTATGTAATATAAAATATAGAACTGTGTATTTATTAAAGTCTGTAAAAATGAGTGCCTCAACATTTAAGGGCCCATAGAGTACCTGGAGAATAGATTTCAAAGTGGGGGGTGGGGCTTATAGGGAAGGAGAGAACAAATCATATTGTACAAAGGGATGGTCAGTATCGATTTTCTATCAATATTGGTCCTCTGGTTGTTAGGAGAGAAAGTATCTCCCCTGATCCCCTTTTGCCACTGTATGTAGTGTACACAAACTTCTGTGGAGATCTTTTGTTTCACAGTCCTCTCATGTCAATACTCCTGTGTTAAGAAACCTTTTGTATAATATTGCTTTGAGTTATCATTAAAATATAGAGTTTTTTTAATGCTAATTGTTGTTGTATTCAGTGGCGGCCCGCCATTCAGGACAGGTGGGGCTTTTTTGAGACCCACATTTTTAGCAAAAAAACAATACAAAAAAAATAATATATATATATATTCAAATAAATTGGGGGGGGGGGCTTTCCTGTTTTGCATGTTATTTTGGCATTAATACGTGTCACATATCAGTTTACAAACAATGTAAAAATAGTACATATAATCGAGTTAATTAATAAAGCCACATAGAAACCATGGTCTCTTTTTTGCTTTCTTGAGTAAGGCAGCTCCAAAATGCAGGTGTTTCAGCCTAGCTCAGTGCTTTCTGTGGTGGTGGGGCGGACCAGCAGAAAATAGGAGCATTGCGCTGTGATTGGCTCAATGTTCTGTCACTCATGAGGACCTTACGCAATCGCCAAGCTTTAGTCCTTAGTAAGGGTAGACATCCAACATTTCAGCCCTTTGGGTCCTGCCATAGAGCTGTATTACAAGTGCCCTTCCAAGAAGGCTCAAGGTCATTGGCCACAGAAATTATGTCAAATCACGTTATATGTACAGTAGCTTTGACTGGACTGATAATGTTAACATCTTATTGTCGCGCCCTGACCTTAGTTATCTTTGTTTTCTTTATTATTTTTGGTTATGTCAGGGTGTGACGAGGGTGGTTTCGGTGTTTTTGGCTTGTCTAGGGGTTTTTGTATATCTATGGGGTTTTGGTATTGTCTAGGTAATGTAGGTCTATGGTGGCCGGGATTTGTTCCCAATCAGAGACAGCTGTTTATCGTTGTCTCTGATTGAGGATCCTATTTAGGTTGCCATTTCCATTTTGGTTTTGTGGGTTATTGTCTATATCAGGGGTCGGGAACCTTTTTGACTAAGAGAGCCATGAAAGCAAAAAATTTGGAAATTTATTTCAGTGAGAGCCATATAATATATTTTATTTCTTTCAGGCAAGCCGCAAAACGGCTAAGCACCTTCCCTCTTGACAACCAACGCACAACCAACGCACATTGCTGTGCAAAAGCAGACCAGGATAGTTATTTCCAACTTCATCCAGCAGTGTTTTAAACTGGCGATCATTTAAGGCTCGAGCAACAATAAAGTTGATCACACGAATGACCAGCGACATCACTTCCCCAAACTGCCTGTCACACATCTGAGCACAAAGTGCCTCCTGGTGTAGAATGCAATGGAAACTTAGGATGGGTCTATTTTCATGTTCACGGAGAAGCGCCACAAATCCTTTTTTATTCCCCACCATACACGGAGCACCATCAGTACACACTGAGAGAAGTTTATCCATAGGTAGATTTTTTTCTTGAGCAAACTCCATGAAAGACTTAAATAAATCCTCACCTCTTGTGGACCCTTTTAATGGCAGAACTGCAAGACTTTCTTCGCGCAGTGTGTCACCAACAGCATATCTTGCAATCACGCTGAACTGCGACAAATGGCTCACGTCTGTTGACTCATCCAAAGCCAGGGAAAAGAACGGCGCTGCATTTATGTCCTTCACTTGCGTTTCCTCCACTTTGTTTGCCATCACGATGGTACGATCATGAACAGTTCTTGCCGACAGAGGCATGTCTTGTATCCGTTTAATTATCTTGTCTTTGTTCGGAAGATCATCAAAAAGTTCATTGGCTACATCCAGCATGAACGTTTTAGCATACTCGCCATCTGTGAATGGTTTTCCGTTCCTCACTATTGCTAAAGATCCAGCAAAGCTAGCGGAATTATAGTCACCTTGCCGGGTCCATACGCGGAGTTGCTGCTGGCTAGCTTGCACCCTGCTCAGTAGCTCTTGGCACGCTTTCTTTCTGCTGTCTCCCGCAGGGTATTTTGATGCAAAGGTAGCATGGCGCGTGTCGAAGTGCCGCTTTACATTCGACCGCAAAGGCGGAGGTGTTGCTAACATTTACGATAGCAAATTTCAATTTACAAAAAAAAAAATGGCGTTTTCGTCTTTTGAGCTTCTAGATATGAAATCTATGCAACCTACTCAATCACTTTTTATAGCTACTGTTTACAGGCCTCCTGGGCCATATACAGCGTTCCTCTCTGAGTTTCCTGAATTCCTATCAGACCTTGTAGTCATAGCAGATCATATTCTAATTTTTGGTGATTTTAATATTCACATGGAGAAGTCCACAGACCCACTCCAAAAGTCTTTCGGAGCCATCATCGACTCAGTGGGTTTTGTCCAACATGTCTCTGGACCTACTCACTGCCACAGTCATACTCTGGACCTAGTTTTGTCCCATGGAATAAATGTTGTAGATCTTAATGTTTTTCCACATAATCCTGGACTATCGGACCACCATTTTATTACGTTTGCAATCGCAACAAATAATCTGCTCAGACCCCAACCAAGGAGCATCAAAAGTCGTGCTATAAATTCTCAGACAACACAAAAATTCCTTGATGCCCTTCCAGACTCCTTCTGCCTACCCAAGGACGTCAGAGGACAAAAATCAGTTAACCACTTAACTGAGGAACTCAATTTAACCTTGCGCAATACCCTAGATGCAGTTGCACCCCTAAAAACGAAAAACATTTGTCATAAGAAACTAGCTCCCTGGTATACAGAAAATACCCGAGCTTTGAAGCAAGCTTCCAGGAAATTGGAACGGAAATGGCGCCACACCAAACTGGAAGTCTTCCGACTAGCTTGGAAAGACAGTACCGTGCAGTACCGAAGAGCCCTCACTGCTGCTCGATCATCCTACTTTTCCAACTTAATCGAGGAAAATAAGAACAATCCAAAATTTCTTTTTGATACTGTTGCAAAGCTAACTAAAAAGCAGCATTCCCCAAGAGAGGATGGCTTTCACTTCAGCAGTAATAAATTCATGAACTTCTTTGAGGAAAAGATCATGACCATTAGAAAGCAAATTACGGACTCCTCTTTGAATCTGCGTATTCCTCCAGGGCTTAGCTGTCCTGGATCTGCACAGCTCTGCGAGGGCCTGGGATCGGGAGAGACACTTAAGTGTTTTAGTACTATATCTCTTGACACAATGATGAAAATAATCATGGCCTCTAAACCTTCAAGCTGCATACTGGATCCTATTCCTACTAAACTGCTGAAGGAGCTGCTTCCTGTGCTTGGCCCTCCTATGTTGAACATAATAAACAGCTCTCTATCCACCGGATGTGTACCAAACTCACTAAAAGTGGCAGTGATAAAGCCTCTCTTGAAAAAGCCAAACCTTGACCCGGAAAATATAAAAAACTATCGGCCTATATCGAATCTTCCATTCCTCTCAAAATTTTTTGAAAAAGCTGTTGCGCAGCAACTCACTGCCTTTCTGAAGACAAACAATGTATACGAAATGCTTCAGTCTGGTTTTAGACCCCATCATAGCACTGAGACTGCACTTGTGAAGGTGGTAAATGACCTTTTAATGGCGTCAGACCGAGGCTCTGCATCTGTCCTCGTGCTACTAGACCTTAGTGCTGCCTTTGACACCATCGATCACCACATTCTTTTGGAGAGACTGGAAACCCAAATTGGTCTACACGGACAAGTTCTGGCCTGGTTTAGATCTTACCTGTCGGAAAGATATCAGTTTGTCTCTGTGAATGGTCTGTCCTCTGACAAATCAACTGTACATTTCGGTGTTCCTCAAGGTTCCGTTTTAGGACCACTATTGTTTTCACTATATATTTTACCTCTTGGGGATGTTATTCGAAAACATAATGTTAACTTTCACTGCTATGCGGATGACACACAGCTGTACATTTCAATGAAACATGGTGAAGCCCCAAAATTGCCCTCGCTAGAAGCCTGTGTTTCAGACATAAGGAAGTGGATGGCTGAAAACCTTCTACTTTTAAACTCGGACAAAACAGAGATGCTTGTTCTAGGTCCCAAGAAACAAAGAGATCTTCTGTTAAATCTGACAATTCATCTTGATGGTTGTAAAGTCGTCTCAAATAAAACTGTGAAGGACCTCGGCGTTACTCTTGACCCTGATCTCTCTTTTGACGAACATATCAAGACTGTTTCAAGGACAGCTTTTTTCCATCTACGTAACATTGCAAAAATCAGAAATTTTCTGTCCAAAAATGATGCAGAAAAATTAATCCATGCATTTGTTACTTCTAGGTTAGACTACTGCAATGCTCTACTTTCCGGCTACCCGGATAAAGCACTAAATAAACTTCAGTTAGTGCTAAATACGGCTGCTAGAATCCTGACTAGAACCAAGAAATTTGATCATATTACTCCAGTGCTAGCTTCCCTACACTGGCTTCCTGTTAAGGCAAGGGCTGATTTCAAGGTTTTACTGTTAACCTATAAAGCGTTACATGGGCTTGCTCCTACCTATCTTTCCGAGTTGGTCCTGCCGTACATACCAATACGTACGCTACGGTCACAAGACGCAGGCCTCCTAATTGTCCCTAGAATTTCTAAGCAAACAGCGGGAGGCAGGGCTTTCTCCTATAGATCTCCATTTTTATGGAACAGTCTGCCTACCCATGTGAGAGACGCAGACTCGGTCTCAACCTTTAAGTCTTTACTGAAGACTTATCTCTTCAGTAGGTCATATGATTGAGTGTAGTCTGGCCCAGGAGTGTGAAGGTGAACGGAAAGGCTCTGGAGCAACGAACCGCCCTTGCTGTCTCTGCCAGGCCGGTTCCCCTCTCTCCACTGGGATTCTCTGCCTCTAACCCTGTTACAGGGGCTGAGTCACTGGCTTACTGTTGCTCTTTCATGCCGTCCCTAGGAGGGGTGCGTCACTTGAGTGGGTTGAGTTACTGACGTGATCTTCCTGTCTGGGTTGGCGCCCCCCCTTGGTTTGTGCTGTGGTGGAGACCTTTGTGGGCTATACTCGGCCTTGTCTCAGGATTGTAAGTTGGTGGTTGAGGATATCCCTCTAGTGGTGCGGGGGCTGTGCTTTGGTAAAGTGGGTGGGGTTATATCCTTCCTGTTTGGCCCTGTCCGGGGGTTTCTTCGGATGGGGCCACAGTGTCTCCTGACCGCTCCTGTCTCAGCCTCCAGTATTTATGCTGCAGTAGTTTATGTGTCGGGGGGCTAGGGTCAGTTGGTTATACCTGGAGTACTTCTCCTGTCTTATCCAGTGTCCTGTGTGAATTTAAGTATGCTCTCTCTAATTCTCTCGTTCTCTCTTTCTCTCTGAGAACCTGAGCCCTAGGACCATACGTCAGGACTACCGGGCATGCTGACACCTTGCTGTCCCCAGTCCGCCTGGCCTTGCTGCTATTCCAGTTTCAACTGTTCTGCCTGCGGTTACGAAACCCCTACCTGTCCCAGACCTGCTGTTTTCAACTCTTAATGATCGGCTATGAAAAGCCAACAGATTTATTCCTGATTATTATTTGACCATGCTTGTCATTTATGAACATTTTGAAAATCTTGGCTCTCTCTAATTTTCTCCTTCTCTCTTTCTTTCTCTCGGAGGACCTGAGCCCTAGGACCATACGTCGGGACTACCGGCCGTGGTGACTCCTTGCTGTCCCCAGTCCGCCTGGCCTTGCTGCTATTCCAGTTTCAACTGTTCTGCCTGCGGTTATGGAACCCCTACCTGTCCC
This sequence comes from Salvelinus namaycush, assembly GCF_016432855.1. Lineage (NCBI taxonomy): Eukaryota > Metazoa > Chordata > Actinopteri > Salmoniformes > Salmonidae > Salvelinus > Salvelinus namaycush. Next base: position 9,890,081 of record NC_052347.1, on the reverse strand, counting down.
AGACCTGCTGTTTTCAACTCTTAATGATCGGCTATGAAAAGCCAACTGAGATTTATTCCTGATTATTATTTGACCATGCTTGTCATTTATGAACATTTTGAAAATCTTGGCTCTCTCTAATTTTCTCCTTCTCTCTTTCTTTCTCTCGGAGGACCTGGGCCCTAGGACCATGCGTCGGGACTGCCGCCCGTGGTGACTCCTTGCTGTCCCCAGTCCGCCTGGCCTTGCTGCTATTCCAGTTTCAGCTGTTCTGCCTGCGGTTATGGAACCGCCACCTGTCCCAGACCTGTTGTTTTTCAACTCTTAATGATCAGCTATGAAAAGCCAACTGAAAATTATTCCTGATTATTATTTGACCATGCTTGTCACTTATGAACATTTTTGAACATCTTGGCATAGTTCTGTTATAATCTCCACCCGGCACAGCCAGAAGAGGACTGGCCACCCCTCATAGCCTGGTTCCTCTCTAGGTTTCTTCCTAGGTTTTGGCCTTTCTAGGGAGTTTTTCCTAGCCACCGTGCTTCTACACCTGCATTACTAGCTGTTTGGGGTTTTAGGCTGGGTTTCTGTACAGCACTTCGAGATATTAGCTGATGTACGAAGGGCTATATAAAATAAAATTGATTGATGATTGACCGTTTCATCGATGTAATTTTGTCATTGCAAATTAGACACACCGCAGAACCTGTTCTCTCCACAAAGGCGAATTCTTCGGTCCATTCGTCCTGAAATGTACGATACTCGTCATCTTTTTTTCTTTTCGCCATCTTCTTCGTCGAAGGGTTAGCTTTGAGCTAATGACCGAGCAGACTGATTCAAAAGGAGGCGTTTACCTGTTTTACCTAGCAACGGCCAACGTAGGCCAGTATCATTTAATTAAAATATCTGCGAGCCAGATGCAATCATCAAAAGAGCCACACCTGGCTCGGGAGCCATAGGTTCCCGACCCCTGGTCTATATGATGTTACATGTCTGCACTCGTGTCATTTAAGTTCACGTTCGTTTTTGTTATTTTGTATAGTTTGTTCAGTCTTCTTATTTATTTAAAGGGAAGATGTATATTAATCACGCTGTGCCTTGGTCTCCTCTCTACGACGTTCGTGACACTTACTTTCACAATTTTAGCTAGTAGTCATCATGAATCAAGTCCACTGGCAAATCCTTTTTAATCCTTGTCATATGAATAGAAAATATAGATAAAACGTATCAGTGCTCATCGACCCTTCGACATAAACCTTACCCGACAATTTGGAGATTGCAAATTCAACAATGTGTCACGCCCTGACCGTAGAGAGCGTTTTATGTCTCTATTTTGGTTCGGTCAGGGTGTGATTTGGGTGGGCATTCTATGTTCTATGTTCTATGATTGTGTATTTCTATGTGTTGGGCCAGGTGTGGTTCTCAATCAGGGACAGCTGTCTATCGTTGTCTCTGATTGAGAACCATACTTAGGTAGCCTTTTTCCCAACTGTATTTGTGGGTAGTTGTCCATGTTTTAGTTGCCTGTGAGCACTACGTTGGCGTCACGTTTCGTTCGTATGTTAATTGTTTTGTTGGCGACATCGTTAATAAATAAGTATGTACGCTCACAACACTGCGCTTTGGTCCACTTCTTCCCATGGCGATCGTGACACAATGAGTGGTTTGTAAGGAATCGGTGACAGTGGCTAACTGCAAGCATTGCAACTGGGAAGTAGGGAAGAAACAGCTCAAACTGGGAAAATATGTTTTGAATGGTCATTCAACTCGGAATTGCATCTTTCTCTTTGATGACAAAATTTGCCCACGAAGGACCTCTGCGCCACTTTCCTGTTCAAGCACATCACAACATTGTGAGTCCAAAAATGTCTTATGCTGCCTCATAAATTATGTAGGATGCCAGAGAGATATGTATACTGTCACTAAGAAATCATTAATGTCTTAATCGAAATTACAGATAGCCTGTTATCCGCTTGTCGTCCCCTTATGCCGTAGTTTGTACATCTCAATTGTCAGTAGAAACCACATTTGTTTAAGCAAGTCAGCCATATCAGCTATGTTTTTTAAAAGGCAGTAAATGAGGCTGAACGAGCTGTTTCGCTGCCAGACAAGGCTCTGCTGAAAACCAGGTGTAGCAGTGGTAAGGTGTTGGAACTGCTGTTGGGACTCTGCTGTTGGGACAGCTTTATGAAGGAACAGTTTGTTGGCACCTTTTGCCACTGTTATAGTTATAGTGCAATTAATGTATTGTGTTGTGTTGTGTAGTGGCTTTGCTGGCATGCATCCCACTTTCCCCCCCCCCCCCACCAAGATGTACATGATAAAATCGCCACTTGTATTGTTGTATTGTGAAAATGACTGAAAAAACAATTGAGCAAAATGTGTTAAGATTGCTCTAAAAATAGGTTTATCTAACACAAACGTCGAAATGTCCTTTTCAGATAGTAAATTATATATTTTTAAATATTTGTTTACTGTTACAAAATGTAATTGCGGCCCCTATGGCTTTTTATAGCCCCAATAGGCCTAGGATAACTCACACTACAGGATTTTTTGGGTGAATTTTGTGCGCCCTCTGCAGATCAATTTATGATGCTCAGAATATTTAAAATGTAACTTGTGAAAAATATATCAAATATTTAAATAGGCTTTTCGTTTCGAAAAACAATCATAGCCTTAGCCCTAATGAATTATAGAAGAGACCTGAACACGCACTAATTTGCTAATTTCAAATAATCTATCTCATAAGATTTGTTGTGTGATTTGCATAACTTTATTTTTATTGTACGTTGCTCATATGAGGAATCTACAGGATTTCAAAACAGCCGGTCATCATTCTGATCTTGCACAACAGTTCCTTTGCGACGCGCGCTTTGGAAAGTACGTCATCGATTAAACAACGGAAGCCCATTCATTTTCAATGAAGAGAAGTGGGCAGGGCGAGGAAGCGTGAACAAGGCGGGACCAAAATTGTGGAACGTCTGTATAACCATTATCTTTGGGAAAGTTGAACTATTTAACTTTTGTCGCCGCGACATCGCGTTGCTGTTGACCAATCGAAGCTCGCCATGGTTTCCAGCCCCTACTCGATTGGCTGTTGATACTTAGCAGTATCTGGCTTGCTAGCACCAGCATGAGGGCGGTGATTCAGGGTTGCCATGTTCGCTATTTTCGTACAATTGGGCTACTTTGAAAACGATGTCGCGTGTGAAAATGTAGCCTAATTCACTGTGACCTGCTGACTATCAGGCAGTGAGTGAGTGAGTGAGTGAGTGAGTGAGTGAGTGAGTGAGTGAGTGAGTGAGTGAGTGAGTGAGTGAGTGAGTGAGTGAGTGAGTGAGTGAGTGAGTGAGTGAGTGAGTGAGTGAGTGAGTGAGTGAGTGAGTGGTAGGGAGGGGGAGGGCCAGAGAGGGTTGTGTGTGTGTGTTGAGACTGGGCGCCTCAGTGGACAGCTAAGTCACGTGAGTGACCTGTTGCCACAAGAAAAGGGCAACCAGTGAAGAACAAACACCATTGTAAATACAACCCATATTTATGTTTAGATATTTTCCCTTTTGTACTTTAACTATTTGCACATCGTTACAACACTGTATATAGACATAACATGACATTTGAAATGTCTTTATTCTTTTGGAACTTCTGTGAGTGTGATGTTTACTGTTAATTTGTATTGTTTATTTCACTTTTGTTTATTATCTACTTCACTTGCTTTGGCAATGTTAACATATGTTTCCCATGCCAATAAAGCCCGTAAATTGAAATTGAATGGAAATGGAATTGAAATTGAATTTCTAGCAGTTGTAGGTAGGCTATTTAGATTGTCATTATGGAGTTCAATTTCCAAACCTTTTTCTATAAAACATTAACACGCTAGAACTGATGCGCATCAAGTAATAACAGCAACAAACCACAGTAAAACAACTTTAGTTGGTCTAGAGCGCATTAAACACATTTGCTAAGTTGTTTAAACTGTATTCTAATGTCCACTTTGCTTATCTAAAACCTTAGTAAGCGAAGTATTTTACGCATGCTCAGTGGAAAATTTAAATGGAAGTTATGGAACTCCCTCGCATGCTTTTGTTTAGGGAAAAAGACCACAATGGAACTGACATTAAATGTGGAAATGATATCCTACATTTGTATCTGTTGGCCATCATGTAGCCTATTAATGTCTATGTCTATGTAGGCTACTGTAGCCTAGCATTTGATACAATGACTAAATCACTGGAGTGTTGTTTGTGCCACTTGTGTAGCCTTCCTGGATCTGGCAACCGGTTTTAATAAATAGCCTATACCTTCAGTTTATGGTTGTTTTAACCTTGTGCAATTATTAATGGCCATGTTTAGTTAATGAAATTGGAAGTTATCAATTGTGATCATGGTCACAGTTCAATCGCAATTGCCGATCAGCTGTTATTAGAATGCATTAGATTGAAGTTAACAGTCCGTCAGATTAGGCTACAAGTAAAACTAAATAAAACACTGAATGACAAGCATAGGCCTATTCAGTTCATATCCATATTATTAATATTTGATTCCGTGATTAAAATTACGACCCCAATCTTACTAGCCTGTTCCAACAGGGCAACAGAAACACTTCTTACCTCAAAATCGCCTCGCTACTCATGTTGAATATATTAGTCTGTCAATTTGAACTAAGCAAGCTGCTAAATCGTTCATTTTACATATTGCCTACATCTTGACTAGGTTACTTTAGGCTATTTCAAATGAGATGTAGTTCAATCAGGGGCTATAGGCTACCTGCATCTAGTTAACCAAACCATGGCAGAGTTTCATTACAGTCATGAACCCAGATTTTAGTCAGTAGGCTTAGCCTGTGCCTATTGAAATGACAAGTCAATTTCGCAAATAGGCCATTTATAACTGTTTATATTCTTAACATCTGGCACATAATAAAGTCACAAATGCCAGAAAATTGCCCAACATTCATTTTTTAAGTGTGTGGTTTGAACCCTGAATGCTGATTGACTGAAAGCTGTGGTATATCAGACCATATACCACAGTTATGACAAAAAAATGACTTTTTACTGTTCTAATTATGTTGTTAACCAATTTATAATATCAATAAGGCACCTCTGCGGGTTTGTGGTATCCAGGCACTCTGCGCTGTAGCCTTTAGCCATGGTATATTGGCCATATATGGTACCACACCTCCCCAGGCCTTATTGCTTAATCATAGCAGTCAAACAAGTTAAATTAACATCCAATGCTAAAAAAAATATCTGGCGAGTTTAATGAGGGCTAATTATAATTTCTCTTGCACCATATTTAAATTGATTTTAGTCAAGTTAGCTCGCAATAATTATTGTTTTGATGGAAAACCGAATTTAGCTCCATACATCATTACAAGTTACGTTGATATTCATTCTTAATTCGTTCGATGACGTTATGGAAAAGGCTTTTATTGACTAAATGTGGCAACTCCTCTCAGGCATTGTGGGGAGGGTTTTTTAAATGTGATTTGGCTAGCAATTGTGCCTAACATGGCAACCCACGGATGGACAGATGGATGTGTTCTCGTGTGGGAAAGCGTTTGTGTGCGCTGCTGCTTTTAGTTTCGATTACCGGAGTTAGACGTTTTCAAGGTGACGGTCAACATTGGGATATATTTGCTGGATAAAATAAATATGGTGAAAGGACTTTATGGATTTCTGACACTCGGTGTGTTGGTGTTTACAGGTAGGGTCTACAGATCGATGTTACTACTTTTTTGTTAAACTACAGATGTTTGCTGTTCCCGTTACCGTATGAATTTCCTATTATGTTTAAACAACTCAATTACTATTTCATTGTATTTTCCAGGTATGATTAACTTTCTGGAAGTCATAGTAAACTTGTTTTTGACTATTTGAAGTCCAAGTCCAATCTCCCACGGAATCAATATGTCTCTGATCAAGAAAGAGCTCTATTGATGGGTGTGGTAGATTCATTTGGAAGAAAAGCAATTGTTTTTCTCTCTCGAATTCGGTCCCTTAGAACAGTTTCCCAAACTGTGGGGCGGTCCCCCTAGGGTGCAATGCAAGGTGCAGTTTCGAAATTGGGTAGTGTATCATCAGTTCCTCTTGTCATGTCAGTCATTGCATACCTTAGAGAGCTATTTATAACTTGTCAGAAATGTTCATATCAACTAGCCCAGGTTTACTCAACTACAATTTGAGAAGGTCCGGTCACACAAATTTCCTAGGCGGGAAAATTCTGGGTTGGTATAGTCTTTATCTGCGTAGTAACAAACCTCCACCTCGCAAGTCGCGACCCATATGACTTCAAATTGTTCACAATCCTCTTGTTGATAGAAAGAACATTTAGCATTTAAGGTAATTTCCCCAAAATGCTCCATATTTTGCTATGGGCGGGGAGAATTTATTTGCCGTTTTAAAGCAAATTTCCTGCAATTATACAAATTTAGCCATGTCTTAAATGTGTTCATATGATACCTGAGTGAGTCATCAAATTCAATGGGGGCCTCCTGGGGGTCGAGGCACACATTATGGCCATGATAACTACAAGATTTAGATCGCTGGTTAGCCTAACATACCTACCTAGCTAACATGGGCTAGTTGATCAACTGTACATTACTGACATGTTAGAAAAATCTCTCATGTCTGTCATTGAATGACATAAGAGGAAAACTTCCCATATACTACCACATTTCAAAATGGCACCTTGTGCATTCTACTGTTATAACTCTCGACCTGTCACGTACGTTGTAATAATGGTCGGACCAAGGTGCAGCGTGCGTAGAGTTCCACATGTTTAATAAATGAAACTCACCAAAACAATACAGAACAAAACAAAGAAACAAACAACGAACCGTGACTAACGAGATGCTACGTGCACTAACTCCAAACAATATCCCATAACACACAGATGGAAAAATGCTACTTAAGTATGATCCCCAATTAGAGACAACCATAGCCAGCTGCCTCTAATTGGGAATCATACCATAACACCAACATAGAAAAACAAACTAGAACCCCACATAGAAAATATAAACTAGACTAAATCCCTAGTCACACCCTGACCTACTCTACTATAGAAAATAAAGTCTCCCTATCGTCAGGATGTGACACAACCACATTAATAAATTGAAAGCCTGAGTTTTTAAAATTATTTTTTAAAGTCGGGACACATGTCAGCAAACGTTTTTTTATTTATTATTTTGCCCCATAGATTTTGTTGTAATGTTTGAGTCACTTAAATACACATTAGACATGGAAAAATGTATAGAATAAAAATGCTAAATTTTCTCTGGACCTCATAACAAAATGTGTAGAATTGCAGAAAATAAGCTTTAAACCTGCATGATTTTCTCTTCGCCAACAAGAGGGGTGTGAACAGTTTTTGTCATGAAAAGTGCTTTTGCCCATAGAAATAGACGCGGCTCGTGCACAGCGTGGCGCGGGTTGTTCCCCAATGCTGGAAGGGGGGTCTGAGTGCAAACGTTTGGGAATCCCTGCCTTAGAGCACTATCAATATTAAAACAAGTTTCATTCATTTACTCCCTTGTTCCTGACTTGACTGAGTGACATTGTTTTTTTTAACAACTAGCAGAAGCAATAGGCAACTTTCTCTCACCCTCTGATAGTGAAATGTATGGCCACAGTCAAACCAGTTGTCTTGGTCAGCAGGGAGATTGTAATACAAACCAGCAAAAATAGTAGCAAATATTTATTGACAGACATTGTATTGTTATGTCAGTGTTATTTTATGGTTGCATGTCATGTGCTCTGACCGGTAGGTGGTCCTACACATGCCTCCTTTCCTCTTGAGCTCAACCCTCCCAGAGTGGTGGTGAGATATGGAGACTCAGTCTCAGTCAACTGCAGCACATCATCCACAGACCATGAGGGGATGGGCTGGGAGGCCACATTCGGAGGTACAGGTTTTGAAGAGGTCAACTTTGTCATCTGGACTGTGGAGGTCCTTACTGATTGGACAATAGAACCTAAATGCCACATCACTCTCATTGATGGCGAACAACCCTCAAAAGTACTTCCAGTCATTCTCTACAGTGAGTATTTTCCTCCTTGTGAATCAGAAAGGTATGTTTCTATTTAACTGTATATCAGCATTGAGGGTTTTTTACATTGTTGACCTCCTCCACAGAGACTCCAGACAGCGTCTTCATCTCTGTTCTGAGACACTCTGGTCCCATGGTGGAGGGGACAGAGTACCAGCTGCAGTGTGACATCCAGAACATCGCTCCTCTACAGAACCTGGTTGTGAAGTGGTACAAAGGGAATGAACTCTTAGATAATGTAACTTACAGTAACGTCAGTAAGACACCAGTGGATGTGTCAGCTACTCTGATGATCAGCCCCAGTAGAGATGATGATGGAGCTCAGTATAGATGTAGAGCAGAACTGGACCTGGGACCAGAGGGACCACAACCTCCTCTCATAATGACATCAGAACCTCTTAATATCACCGTATTCTGTGAGTTCCCTACAGTCTTATTTTCAATCATTCCGTTCATGTTTACAGCTGATCATTTAGTTTGATCTGATACCCTACTATGATATTTAACAGAATCTTCCAATAATCTATTATCATCTCATGATTTCACCCTCCCCAAACACTGAATCTTGTGGGAACAGTCCATGTTGATTGGTTATGTTTGTCTTATTTCTCCTCATTCTTCAGACCCCCCAACCTTTTCCAGACCTGAAGCTGAGACCCTGGACATCAGAGTTGGGGAAGAAATCACCTTAAACTGCACGGCTACTGGAAGGCCCACTCCTCTGTACAGCTGGCAGTCTTCACATGTCCAAGAAGCTCTTTTCACCACCCCGTCCGAGGTCCCAGGAAACTACACCTGCACTGCCTCCAATCAGATAGGCAAGATCAGCAAGACATTCACTGTGAATCCCAAACCTAAAGGTAGGATCATGTTTCTAATTAGTACCTAGTCTTATCTTTTTCATAAATGCTTCTATTCTCACCTGCTACCCGTCCCTCTTCCCCTCTCGTTCCCCCTTCACTCACTTACTAGGTGCGTTCATGTTACCCTTTACCAGAATGAGACTGTGTCCATTGGTAAGGGTACATCATCAGGTGACCACAAGTACTTTGTTACTTTGCAATTATTACATTGTAACTACACTGTACATATGAAACACAAGTACTTTGTTACTTTGCAATTATTACATTGTAACTACACTGTACATATGAAACTAGCTACCATGGAAATATGTTTTTCAGGACACTTCATGTGAAGTGGGACCCAATTTTCCTGTACCATGAATATGTGTTACTTTCTTAATATTTCCCAAATAGACTGCTCTGAGAAATATCTCCTTTGACAGTATATTTAAATGTATAATATGGCTCCTGTTTCTCCAGGCAGTCGTGGAACCACTGCAGGGATAGTAGTGGTCGTGCTGGCTTTCTTTGCTCTAGTGTCTGTCTGTGGTGCATCACAAACAAATAAATAAACCCTCATTAACCACACCCTCTTCCCACAGGGGGCAGAACAACGTTCTGGGCTATCATAGGATCGGGCCTGGGCCTGGCCTTTGTGGTCGTGATTGTCTATGTCGTTGTCAAATACAGAGCAGGTCCCAACTCCATCATCTGACCAGGCCAGAGGAAGAGCAATTCTATCACCAGTGTGACCAGCAGGACTTCCTCAACAGACACTGTATGAATAAGAATGGTTGTTTATTGAATTGTTATGATGGATGGCTTCAATCCTGCATGGCTTATAAATCCAAAGAGTGCTTTCTATTATCCTTTTCCAACCAATAGCTTTGTGCCATTTGGATGTGGTGTTGAGAACAAGGCGCGGCGTGATTTGAATACATTCTTCTTTTATTGACGAAGAACACTAAACAAACTAACAAAACAAACGTGAAGCTAATCAAATGAGTGCATACATGCAACTACCCACAGACAACTACCCACAAAACCTAAATGGAAAATGGCAACCTAAATAGGATCCCCAATCAGAGACAACGATTAACAGCTGCCTCTGATTGGGAACCAATTCAGGCCACCATAGACCTACATTACCTAGACATACAAAATCCCCATAGATAAACAAAAACCCTAGACAAGACAAAAACACACATACCCACCCTCGTCACACCCTGACCTGACCAAAATAATACATAAAACATAGAAAACTAAGGTCAGGGTGTGACAGGTGCGTTGTTTTGAATGTGTCTTGGGCTGTGTCCCTGTGAGCATGTTGCGCCACACTACAAATCATCCATTCACATGCATGTGTGTCCTGTTTTATTATTTGTTTTATCATCAAGCATGCCTGAATGTAGTCTCTCTACTCACAGCCACTGTGTCTCTGTCACGCAGGTAAATCGGCTGTGGAAACAGGCTAGCCTGATCGCTGTAGTCCGATGACAGCACCAAGTGACCTTATGTGACTGTACAGTGAGAAATGAGCCATGCAATGCATCACTTCCTGTCTAATGCTTTTTTTCTTGTTGCTCTAAAATGGTGATACCAGAGCCTTTTAACCGATTTAAGTTTGCTATACCAAGAGCCACAGGCAGCTTCTCTTCACTGTTGCTTATTTTGTTCTCTGCCCACATTCTTCCACTTTATCTCTCTCGTTTACCGTCACAGCACCCTTGATTCTCAGTATTGTCAGTATGTTTGATGATAGCTTTAATCGTTTGTCTTTCACTTTCTCAACCTATATCTGCGGACCATAGGGAAGCGAACATGCATACCGACATGAATCCCATGGACACAGTCTCAGGGCTGTGAGGAGAGAAAGGCCACTAATGTGTTTTATCTATCTCAGGTATTTTAATAGGCTACACAGTCATATCTCACCATAGGTGGCTCACATGGTCCTTTAACACGTTGCTATACTGTGTGTTAGTAGAAACAATTCTCGGTTTTGACGAGTGGAGTGGCACAGTCCTTCAATCGTTGTCTTTTTAGGTTGAATCACAATTAGAGATTTGTGTTTATTTTTTATTACAATTTTAAAACAAATTCATGCTAGATATTTCAAGGTATGGTTACAGTGTTAAGTGCAAAGTATGTTCAGTTCACGTTGCACAGGGCTGGAATAGCATTGGTACAGTTGGACATGGTGCTTGTAAGGTGCACAGGACACTGTTTGAGCTGCACTATGTTAACTAGCTTTTTGCATGTGATGTTTGTGTATTGTGTCGCTAACTAATTATGTGTATATTGTCCATTTTATTTCAGCACTGAATGTTATATGCTCTCTTTCACAGTCACTAACACTCATTCTCTGCTTTATTTAGACATTTTTGTCAGCTTGCTTATGTTTATATGACCTGTGATGTGTGTGTTTCCATCTGACTGCTCTTCCGTTCAGATATTTAGTTCTCTCTTCGGAATGTCAATACTGTCAGGCTCAGCATTGTGTCAGAGATTCAGTTTCAGGCGTTGCTCTACTGCAACATATTTAGGTGAGAATCATGCCGTCTTTAATTTCCATTTCAATAGTGCTGCAACATTGGTTGAATGTTTCGCATCGACAATGCAGGTGATGTTTACCATGCATACACGGCATTCACTTTCCAACATCAACCAGCTATGCTCATTGAGTTAAAGTTTTGAAATGACCAGTCTTTCACTGTGACATGTTCCTCTACTGTCTTTTGTATGCCATTTCTCTCATACATCACTGTAACACTGACACATTCATACTAATCACTACAAACTAAGATCCATGTAAAGCGAAGCATGAAAGTCCATCTGTTATCCTGCCTACGGTGGCTCAAATAAATACTTCCTTTTTCAGAATTGAGTGTGTGTCCTTTTTGTGTCTTTCGGGTTCTGCTTCATCCTGGTGAAGGGGACTTCTGCCTTGCCAAGAAACACTTTGTGTGTGCAGCCTGACTGTTGCTATAACAACCTGGCTGCAGTGTAGACTTATAAGGGCAATTTGCCAGCACATTTAGTCCTTGAGCAAAAACATGTTATATTATACACACATGATCATTTTCAGAAACAAGTGTACAGTAGTGTACTTCCACAACAAACAAAGGCACAGCGTAGAAACACAAAACAGAGTAGACATACTGTAGACACTGAGGATTGGCAGCTGAGCCTTCTATAAATACACCCAATAAGCATCCAATTACTGAGCAATGTTTCTGGCAGCCTGGTCACGGCCGGTGCTGTTGTGCAGTGGTGGTACATTCTGATCACAGTGTGAGGCCTACACACTACATGCCGGACAACTCAAGTCCAACAATCCAACCTGCTTGAGTCTTGACAAAGCATGGGGTGTCCAAGCAGTGTGCGCATGGGAATCAAACATGCCTGCAGAAAAGAGAGTAGAACTGCAATGTGAGTTTTCTCAAACCACCTATGTATATGAATCCACAGTCACACGGGAATTGTTTAGTTTGAGGCAAATTAACATAGGTCATTGAAGTTTCATTTCAGATTAAAGAACTGAAAATTGTAACCGTAGCACCATTCTGAAGTCAGAACTCTATATGGGTATTTTCTAAAAACAGAAAAGGGATGTCATCTGAATAGCTTGGGGTTGTGCTGCTGTAACAATACATGACAGCGAACAGAACTACAAAAGATCTAGGCTGAGATTCTAGGAGTAGGAATACATTTTGGGCTGAAATATATCATGGGTCTGATATATTAACTCTCATTGAACATGAAAATACAGATTCTAACTAAACCACAAATAAATGATTAAAGGAAGAATTTCCCCTGTGAGATGTAGGCCTAATGAGTTACCATTGAGGTCTGGCCTTGATGCCCGTCAAACTTCCTTAGCCCCCTCTTCTCCCCCTCGGGGCCCTGCAGTCAGACACAGACTACGGTATGAGAGCCCTCGTTTGGTGAGGGAGGGCTTTTGTTAGTAATCACAGTTCACTTTGGAGTTGCCAAGCAGGACCAAGTCGGAATTCCACTCGCCTTTCAACTCCGACCATAGTGGACCTCATCAAAGTCTGCAAAAAGATGGAAAACTACTTTCTAAAATGGATCCTAACCTTTTGCATGTTCTGCACCGGTAAGATGTTGCAAGAGACAACATTATATTATTCATAAGATTTGCTTATTCTCTGTGGAGTCGAGGGTTATGGGACATCTGCAGTAGAGGCCCCCTTTGTATCGACGAGTTTGTAGTTTGAAGACGTTTTTGGCAATAGAATTGGTCATAAATGGTTTTAAAGCTCTTTGGCGAAATACTCTTATATAATATTGCATATATGAGTGTGTGAATTATTTACCTGTGCTTTGTCCACTGAAATTAAACTTGCAACCCAGAGATGATGGCAAAGTGGAACCTGCATCCCACCCAGTCTTATATCCACAGTGATACAAACCGATCATAAACACCTGCTAAAGTCACACAATCAAATCACTGCAAGCAACATTTTCTTTGTATCTGTAAATGTGATTTTATTTAACAAATATGAATGTTGCGGATATCCCGGCAATAATAGACCTTTCTAATTAGATTACGTGATGATCATGATGATAATGAAAAAGATTGTGAAAATGATGCAGATGAAGACAATGTAACGATGATGATGGTGAGGATGATATTGTCCATGTCTCAGTGTCAGGTGAAGGATGCTCTCTGGAGCTGAAACCCTCCAGGGTGGTGGTGGGGTTTGGGGAGCCTGTGTCTGTCAGCTGTGAGGCCTCTCGCCCGGTGCGTGTCCTAGGCTGGGAGTCAGCCATCGGGGCAGCACACACCCAACAGGACCGTGCTGTCCAATGGAAGGTGGACAGTCTGATCGACTGGATCGAGGAGCCTATCTGCTACGGAGTCTTCTTCACTGCACCCAGACAGTGTGAGGAGAAGCTCAACCTCATCCTTTACAGTGAGTCAACCTGGCCTACATAAAGCTGGCTTTTTATCTTAGCTCAATTAAAGGCAGAGCATGGCCGTAGTACATGCATCAGGCCATACTTCATAATAATGAATTCTATTTGTGACGACTACTACTAAATGTACGTGTTGTGCTTAACACACTAACCAGCTGATCTTTCACAGAGACTCCAGACAGTGTCACTATCAGCTCAGCGAACCACACTGGTCCCATGTTGGAGGGGAAAGAGTACCAGCTGCTCTGTGATGTCCAGAACATCGCCCCCGTTCAATACCTCACTCTGAGGTGGTACAGAGGGCAGACTGAAGTTTACAACCACTCTTTCTCTGATCTGACCCCTGCCTCCCCTGTCCAAGTATCCTCCATCCTCCTGATCACCCCAACCAAAGCTGATAACGGAGCCCAGTACAAGTGTGTGGCTCAGCTGGACTTGGGACAAGAGGGACCACAACCGCCTCCTTCAGTGACATCAGAGCCTCTCAACGTCTCTGTGCACTGTGAGTCTATTCACTCAACCCAACCATTAATAGTTTCATGAGAAACAATGAAATCCAATTGTGTTTGTGTATTCGTTTATATGCAATATCCATCCCTTTCCCTTGTACTTATTTTCTCAGACCCCCCATCCTTCCTCAGTCCTGAGGCTGAGACCCTGGACATCGGTGTGGGGGATGAAATCACATTAAACTGCACGGCTACAGGAAGCCCCAGTCCTGTGTACAGCTGGCAGTCTTCAGATCCCAAAGAGAAGATGGAGGACCAACCTGTTTTTACCTCTTCCTCCTTGCTTCCAGGGACCTACACCTGCATTTCCTCTAATAAGATTGGCAAGAAGAGTAAGCAGTTCATCATCAAGACTAAGTCTTAAGGTAGGAGGACACAGTGAAGGGGGCATTGTTAAATGCAAACATTTAGAGGATAGAACTAGCACTCTCTACAATCATACTTGTTATAGAAGCCATTGATCTTATTTGGTATGTAATGTGAGGAGTCTCTTGAAGGTAAAAAGGGCCACGTTGGAGGTATGTGACTTTTCCCACAGTGGAGTGTTGGCTTTACAAAACAAAAGTCCAAGTTTGGGGGATTAGCAGAGGGAAGATATTGTCTGTCTCTAATATCAATTGCACGGTTTTGTTACAGGTGTGAGAGCGTCATCATTGTCAGCCAGAGCATCACACAGAAAAAAAGGAATCGCCTTACATTTTCAAAGACTTTGGTCATGTAATAGTTTATAGTAGCATATTATTGTGTTATAATTGATTCTTGTTGTTATTGCAACATAACGTATACTTTGATGTGTTTAAATATATATGTAGGGTATACAGTTCACTTTCAGTGTGGAGAACCCTAGAACGCGAGGTAGTGTGAATAATTATATCCCTTAATAAGCTATCCATTAACTTTATTTTGGAAATCTACGTTGTTGTTTATGTTCTTTCTCTCTTTTTTATGTGTCATAAAAACACTAATAAAATGACAAATGTATATTTATATGGCCAGTTGGTTTTATTATTATCAATGATGGTAGGCTATTATTATTAAATCTACTAAATAATATATCTATTTTTTTTAATTATAAAAATCTTATGCCCCACCCACATGCCTTTGCCTTGACGTTCTTCAATGACGAATTTACGTAGAGACGTGGAAAACGTCTAAACGGAAACTTCCAGGGTTTCTTCCTTAGCTAGTTAAAGCTATATTGTGCACTATTGTTGTTAAGCAATAGAAATATATTAGCTACCGATATAATTTCTAACAAAGTTTTAAGTTAGCTAGTTACGTTGTATCATTAGACTCAAATCTATTATTTTCACTTTTAACGTGATCTTGCTACAAGCACATTTTAGCCTTCTAGCTAGGTAGCTAGAATGACAAGTAGGATAGACTACAGCGTGTGGGACCACATTGAGGTTTCAGATGATGAAGATGACACCCATCCAAACATCGATACACCCAGCCTTTTCAAATGGAGACACGAGGTAACGTTATGTCGATTAGAGTGATGCATTTGATAGCTACTTGGTCTCTGTAAGTTAGCTAATCATCACATTATTAGCTAGCTTTCTAGATGTGCAGATGCTGTAGCTAGCAAATAGCTAGCTACGTTATGTAAACAGCCTGCTTTTGCAGATAAACGCAATGGAAAGATAAACATAACATTTGGCGTTATGTGTTGTATATCTAGTTATCCGTGATGAGATCCCTTTGTCCTGACCCCTCTCCCCAACATCACCTAGGCGCGTGTGGAACGAATGGACCAGTTCATAAAGGCTGGTGAGGACCTGGAGAAGGGGCTAGCTGAATCTAAGCGCAAGTTGACTGAAGCACAGAAGAAGACAAAGAATCTGTCCAGTTCAGTCACGGATGATGCCAAAGCCGAGCTGAGCAAGGCACAGGCCGAGGAGAAGAGGCTGAAGAAGGAGGAGCGAGACTGGGAGAAGAAACTGGAGGACCATCGGCGGGAAGAGAAGAAGATGCCATGGAGCGTAGACACACTCTGCAAGGAGGGCTTCAGCAAGGTGGGTTTAGTGTGTGGAACCACTGGTGCGCCCTGGCTGCAGGTTATGGTTATTTGCTGATGCCACTTGTCTTGCCCCACTCCGATCTCTCTCTCTCTCCCCCTCCCTCCCTCCCAGAGTGTTATGAACGTTAAGCCAGATGTGAAGGAGGAGACCGAGGAGCAGAAAGAGCAGAAACACAAGACCTTTGTGGAGAAGTATGAGAAAGAGATCAAACACTTTGGTGAGAGTCATTATCCAATTCTTTGTTGTCCCCATTCTTTGTGGGTAGTTGTCATGGCCATGGTATCTGTCTCTGTTGTCAGGTATGATGAAACGCTGGGATGACAGCCAGAAGTACCTATCAGACAACCCTCACCTTGTGTGTGAGGAGACGGCCAACTACCTAGTCATCATGTGCATTGACCTGGAGGTGGAGGAGGTGAGAGCAGAACCGTAATACGACAAACCTCACCTCTAATAACCCATCAGGGATTTCATCCACTATACATTACCCCAGAGGACACTCATCAGGGTCATGTTCAGTAGGGCACAGGGTAGCAAAACGTTTTGAAACAGAAAACGATAGTGTTTCTTGTTGAACAAGTCCAGGAAGTCCCTCCCTGTTTCAGTCCATTTTCTTACGTTTGGTGCATAATGAACACAATCCTGGTGTAGAGAAGGTTATGAAGTAGGTTAGTAAGTGATCGTCAGATCCTCTTTATTTGCCCAAACATGCCTCAGTACGAAGTACACATGCAGTTTCCTTTTCTTGATACAGATGAGCATAGACAAGGGTTAATGTCAGTGTCCTGTTGATGTTTTCCTCCTGTAGAAGAAAGCGCTGATGGAGCAGGTGGCCCACCAGACCATAGTGATGCAGTTCGTCCTGGAGCTGGCTAAGAGCCTAAAGGTGGATCCCCGCGGTTGCTTCCGTCAGTTCTTCGCCAAGATAAAGGTTTGTTTGTGTGTAGAGGTAATACATTTCCCACTTGCACTCAATAGCAAAGCATATAGACAGTTACATTTCCCTCTCTCAGACTGCAGATCAGCAGTATCAGGATGCCTTCAATGATGAGCTGGAGTCCTTTAAGGAGAGGGTGCGCGGCAGGGCCAAGATTCGCATCGAGAGGGCCATGAAGGAGTACGAAGAGGAGGAGAGACAGAAACGCCTGGGGCCCGGAGGACTGGATCCTGCTGAGGTGTATGAGTCCCTACCTGAGGTATGGAACATCTACTGCTGCACCTCCTTCATTTAGCACCGTCCTTCCATCATAATCATCATCCCTATCTCTTTTTGGTTTTGCAAGTTAACGAAGCCAAAGATTGGAAAGCTGCCGCGGTCATCCCCCTCTTCAAAGGGGGAGACACTCTAGACCCAAACTGCTACAGACCTATATCTATCCTACCCTGCCTTTTCTATGGTCTTCGAAAGCCAAGTTAACAAACAGATCACCGACCATTTCGAATCCCACCTTACCTTCTCCGCTGTGCAATCTGGTTTCCGAGCTGGTCATGGGTGCACCTCAGCCACGCTCAGATCCTAAACGATATCATAACCGCCATCGATAAGAGACAATACTGTGCAGCTGTACTCATCGACCTGGCAAAGGCTTTCAACTCAGTCAATCACCACATTCTTATCGGCAGACTCAACAGCCTTGGTTTCTCAAATGACTGCCTTGCCTGGTTCACCAACTACTTCTCAGATAGAGTTCAGTGTGTCAAATCGGAGGGCCTGTTGTCCGGACCTCTGGCAGTCTCTATGGGGGTGCCACAGGGTTCAATCCTCGGGCCGACTCTTTTCTCTGTACACATCAACGATTTCGCTCTTGCTGCTGGTGATTCTCTGATCCATCTCTATGCAGACGACACCATTCTGTATACTTCTGGCCCTTCTTTGGACACTGTGTTAACTAACCCTCAGACGAGCTTCAATGCCATACAACTCTCCTTCCGTGGCCTCCAACTGCTCTTAAATGCAAGTAAAACTAAATGCATGCTCTTCAACCGATCGCTGCCCACACCTGCCCGCCCGTCCAGCATCACTACATAGAATATGTGGACAACTACAAATACCTAGGTGTCTGGTAAGACTGTAAACTGACTCACATTAAGCATCTCCAGTTAAAAATTAAATCTAGAATCGGCTTCCTATTTCGCAACAAAGCATCCTTCACTCATGCTGCCAGACACCCTGGTAAAACAAAACTGACTATCCTTCCGATCCTTGACTTCGGCGATGTCATTTACAAAATAGCCTCCAACACTCTACTCAGCAAACTGGATGCAGTCTATCACACTGCCATCCGTTTTGTCACCAAAGCCCCATATACTACCGACCACTGCGACCTCTATGCTCTCGTTGGCTGGCCCTTCATATTGCCCTTCATATTCGTTGCCAAACCCACTGGCTCCAGGTCATCTATAAGTCTTTGGTAGGTATAGCCTGCCTTATCTCAGCTCACTTGTCACCATAGCAGCACCCACCCGTAGCACACGCTCCAGCAGGTATATTTCACTGGTCACCCCCAAAGCCAATTCCTCCTTTGGCCGCCTTTCCTTCCAGTTCTCTGCTGCCAATGACTGGAACGAACTGCAAAAATCACGGAAGCTGGAGACTCATATCTCCTCACTAACTTTAAGCACCAGCTGTCAGAGCAGCTCACAGATCACTGCACCTGCACATAGCCCATCTGTAAATATCCCATCCAACTACCTCATCCCCATACTGTTATTTATTTTGCTCCTTTGCACCCCAGTATCTCTACTTGCACACTCATCTTCTGCACATCTATCATTCCAGTGTTTAATTGCTATATTGTAATTATTTTGCCACTATGGCCTATTTATTGCCTTACCTCCCTTATCCTACCTCATTTGCACACACTGTATAGACTTTTTCTATTATATTATTGACTGTATGTTTGTTTATTTGATAGGTGAGAATTATCTGTTAATTGAATGATTAGGATATTCCGCCCTGAAACATATAATTGTATGGAAGTGATTAGAATGTATAAAATCATAATCAGTAAATGTGTAGTCCTAGTCAGAATTAGGGTAAAGACAATATGTCTTTATGGTATTTTAAACACAGACTGTCTGAGCTCGGTGCCGACCTGACTAGAGATTTGGGAGAGAACAGGGACTACGTGTCAAGGACAAGGTCACTAATCTCTGTCGGCTGGGTAGTGAGACAGTGTGTGCGTAGCAGGACATTGTGTGCGTCTGTTTGTGTGTATGTGTGTGCGTCTGTTTGTGTGTATGTGTGTGCGTATGTTTGTGTGTATGTGTGTGTGTGTATGGTTTTGTGAATGTGTGGGCGTGAGAAGTCAGTATAAAATGAATTGTTTTGTATTCTTGACTTTAGAACGTTCCGTGAATAAACCTTTTTGACAATTTCAGCTGGGCCTCCATCTGTTTCATTCGACCAGGATCGTACAAATTCTGGTTTGCAGACTGAGTAATATAATAAAATTGGGTTATGAACCTTGAGAACAAAATTCTCTTAACAATTGGTCCTTCGAGCCGGATCTCAATATCTGCCTCTGTCGTCCCAAGGAACTGGGACATTATTCCATGTGTAACTCTGTGTTGTTGTTTGTGTTGCACTGCTTTGCTTTATCTTGGCCAGGTCGCAGTTGTAAATGAGAACTTGTTCTCAACTAGCCTACCTGGTTAAATAATTTTTATTTTGTCCTTTTTGTAGGAGATGCAGAAATGTTTTGACGAGAAGGACATTGCAATGTTGCAGACTGTCATCACTAAGCTGGATCCAACGGTAGGTTATAAAACCAAATCCATTCCTGTGTTTCTTTTGTTATATTGTCTTCCACGTGCTCAGGGCAAGCATATGACAACATACATTGTACTACAAATGTAAAGGCACACTTAATAGTGACATAAAACTTCCTGAAGTTGTTAAAAAACAGGTGCTCTGAATGTCATTGTTCCCACCCGTCAGGAGGCTAAGGTCCACATGAAGAGATGCATTGACTCTGGCCTCTGGGTCCCTAACTCACGGGCAGACGAGGGAGATGACAAGGAGGAAGACGCTACTTATGAAGAGCTGAATAAGGAGATGGGTGAACAGAAGATAGAATGATTGACATGAATTGACTTTACGATGATGATATTTTCATCTATGTAGTCATCACTTCTATTGCTACTCCCAGTGTTTTTTCATGAATTTCTCCTTAACGCTTTGGAACTATGTAACCTCTCTGTGGTGATGTCCACTCTTTGTGGACAACAGTATCACACCAATATCACTTGCTGAATGCTTTTCTTTTTTTAAACATAATTCTTGCTTGGGCCTTATGAGTAAAGCTGTATTCTTAAACGTGTGTGTGCCTGTACATAGTCTCTTTGGGTGTGTGTGTGTGCCAGCCAGCCAATCTGTTGTTTACCTTGTATTTATGTGCTTTCAGTTGCTGGGGAACATTGTTTTCTCTTTTTCTTTCAATAGTCTCACTACTGGTTCTACATGTATAGGGATAGGCATGGCAGGATTTTAGTTCTTGATGTGATAGAATTATACATAGTGATGTAACGTGGGATAGCCTAGTAACTGAGGTTGAAATTGGATCATATCAACATGTGACATTTTGAATCCAGTGTACTTGCCCCTTAGGACCTTTTTGCTCATTGTTTTCTCTCCTTAATTTGACCAGCAGGTGTCACCTCCCATCAACTTTTAAGTTGATGGGAGAATCACTTTTATGAGTATTATTTGCTATTAAAAATAACACTGATGTGGTTTACATGAGTCAGGATAGGGTGTTATTGAATTGAGATTTATTAGAAACATTGTAAGATCGTTTCACCTGTCTTCCATCGGATTATAATGCTTAGTGCAACAAACTAATATGGTCCAACCACACCAAGACAGTCGTGAAGAGGGCACGACAACACCTTTTTATCCTCAGGAGACTGAAACGGTTTGGAATGGGTCCCCAGATCCTCAAAAGGTTCTACAGCTGCACCATCGAGAGCATCCTGACTGGTTGCATCACGGTCTCATATGGCAACTGCTCGGTATCTGACCATAAGACGCTACAGAGGGTGGTGCGTACGGCTCAATACATCACTGGGGCCAAGCTTCCTGCCGTCCAGGACCTATATACCAGGCGGTGTCAGAGGAAGGCCCAAGAAATTGTCAAAGACTCCTGTCACCGACGTCATAGACGCTACTGGAGCGCCAAGTCTAGGTCCAAAAGGCTCCTGATCAGCTTCTATCCCCAAGCTATAAGACTTCTGAACAATTAATCAAATGGCCACCCGGACTATTTACTTTGACCCCCGCTTTTGTTTTGACACTGATGCTACTCGCTGTTTATCATCTTTGCATAGTCACTTTCCCCTACCTACATGTACAAATTACCTCGACTAACCTGTACCCCCCGCACATTTACTCGGTACCGGTGCCTCCTGTATATAGCCTCTTATTGTTATGTAATTCTACTGTGTTCCTTTTTTATTTTTACTATTTTATTTAGTAAATATTTTCTTAACTCTATTTCTTGAACTGCACTGTTGGTTAAGGGCTTGTAAGTAAGCATTTCACGATAAGGTCTACAGCTACCCTACCGTTCAAAAGTTTGGGGTCATTTAGAAATGGCCTTGTTTTTGAAAGAAAATCAATTTTTTTTGTCCATTAATTACACCAGATTTGCCAGTTCTTGCTGTGAGATGTTACCCCATCTTCCTACAAGGCACCAGCAAGTTCCCGGACATTTCAAGTGGGAATGGCCCTAGCCCTCACCCTCCGATCCAACAGCTCCCAGACGTGCTCAATGGGATTGAGATCCGGGCTCTTCGCTGGCCATGGCAGAACACTGACATTCCTGTCTTGGAGGAAATCACGCGCAGAACGAGCAGTATGGCTGGTGGCATTGTCATGCTGGAGGGTCATGTCAGGATGAGCCTGCAGGAAGGGTACCACATGAGGGAGGAGAATGTCTTCCCTGTAACGCACAGCGTTGAGATTGCCTGCAATGACAACAAGCTCAGTCCGATGATGCTGTGACACACCACCCCAGACCATGATGACAGACCCTCCACCTCCAAATCGATTCCGCTCCAGAGTACAGGCCTCAGTGTAACGCTCATTCCTTCGACGATAAACGCGAATCCGACCTTCACCTCTGGTGAGACAAAACCGCAACTCGTCAGTGAAGAACACGTTTTGCCAGTCCTGTCTGGTCCAGCGATGGTGGGTTTGTGCCCATAGGCGACATTGTTGCCGGTGATGTCTGGTGAGGACCTGCCTTACAACGCCTACAAGCCCTCAGTCCAGCCTCTCTCAGCCTATTGCGGACAGTCTGAGCACTGATGGAGGGATTGCGCGTTCCTGGTGTAACTCGGGCAGTAGTTGTTGCCATCCTGTACCTGTCCCGCAGGTGTGATGTTCGGATGTACCAATCCTGTGCAGGTGTTGTTACACGTGGTCTACCACTGTGAGGACGATCAGCTGTCCGTCCTGTCTCCCTGTAGCGCTGCCTTAGGCGTCTCAAAGTACGGACATTGCAATTTATTGCCCTGGCTACATCTGCAGTCCTCATGTCTCCTTGCAGCATGCCTAAGGCACGTTCATGCAGATGAGCAGGGACCCTGGGCATCTTTCTTTTGGTGTTTTTGAGTCAGTAGAAAGGCCTCTTTAGTGTCCTAAGTTTTCATAACTGTGACCTTAATTGCCTACCGTCTGTAAGCTGTTAGTGTCTTAACGACCGTTCCACAGGTGCATGTTCATTAATTGTTTATCATTCATTGAACAAGCATGGGAAACAGTGTTTAAACCCTTTACAATGAAGATCTGTGAAGTTATTTGTTTTTTTACTAATTATCTTTGAAAGACAGGGTCCTGAAAAAGGGACGTTGCTTTTTTTGCTGAGTTTAGATAGGCGTACAGAGGCCCATTATCAGCAACCATCACTCCTGTGTTCCAATGGCACGTTGTGTTAGCTAATCCAAGTTTCTCATTTTAAATGGCTAATGGATCATTAGAAAACCCTTTTGCAATTATGTTAGCACAGCTGAAAACTGTTGTTCTGATTAACGAAGCAATAAAACTGGCCTTTAGACTAGTTGAGTATCTGGAGCATCAGCATTTATGGGTTAGATTATAGGCTCAAAATGTCCAGAAACAAAGAACTTTCCTCTGGAACTCATCAGTCTATTCTTGTTCTGAGAAATGAAGGCTATTCCATGCGAGAAATTGCCAAGAAACTGAACATCTCGTACAACGCTGTGTACTACTCCCTTCAAAGAACAGTGCAAACTGGCTCTAACCAGAATAGGAAGAGGAGTAGGAGGCCCTGGTGCACAACTGAGCAAGAGGACAAATACATTAGAGTCTAGTTTGAGAAACAGACGCCTCACAAATCCTCAACTGGCAGCTTCATTAAATATTACCCGCAACGTCAACAGTAAAGACGCGACTATGGGATGCTGGCCCTCTAGGCAGAGTTGCAAAGAAAAAGCCATATCTCAGACTGGCCAATAAAAATAAAAGATTAAGATGGGCAAAAGAACAGACACTGGACAGAGGAAGATTGGAAAAAAGTGTTATGGACAGACAAATCTAAGTTTGAGGTGTTCGGATCACAAAGAAGAACATTTGTGAGACGCAGAAAAAATGAAAAGATGCTGGAGGAGTGCTTGACGCCATCTGTCAAGCATGGTGGAGGCAATGTGATGGTCTGGGGGTGCTTTGGTGGTGGTAAAGTTGGACATTTGTACAGGTTAAAAGGAATCTTCAAGAAGGAAGGCTATCACTCCATTTTGCAATGCCATGCCATACCCTGTGGATGGCGCTTACTTGAAGCCAATTTCCTCCTACAACAGGACAATGACCCAAAGCACAGCTCCAAACTATGCAATAACTAATAACTGTCTATAAGGAGTGGCCAGCAGTCACCGGATCTCAACCCTACTGAGCTGTTGTGGGTGCAGCTTGGCCATATGGTACTGTAGGAAGTGCCCATCAAGCCAATCCAATTTGTGGGAGATGCTTCAGGAAGCATGGGGTGAAATCTCTTCAGATTACCTCAACAAATTGACAACTAGAATGCCAAACGTCTGCAAGGCTGTAATTACTGCAAATTGAGGATTTTTTGATGAAAGCAAAGTTTGAAAGACACAATTATTATTTCAATTAAAAATCATTATTTATAACTTTGTCAACATCTTGACTATATTTCCTATTCATTGTGAAACTCATTTCATGTATGTTTTCATGGAAAACAAATAAATGTATAAGTGACCCCAAACTTTTGAACGGTAGTGTATTTCTTGAACTGCAATGTTGGTTAAGGGATTGTAAGTAAGCATTTCACGATAAGGTCTACAACTGTTGTATTCGACGCATGTGATAAATACGACTTGATTTGAGCTATGCCACAAGACTACTGTAGTACAGCTGGTTCAAGGGGAGTGGCCAAAAGTGTCTTTCGGTGTTTTCGTCTGGTAGCTGACTTCTCTATCTATGCGCTTCACGGGAATGCGTAGGAGTAGGGGAAACACGCATTAGGAAATCATACGAAGAGTGGACTTCGGTTCAACCTGTATTGGATTTTCTAACTACACGTTTTAGGGACGCAACTAAATGGTAAGAAACCTGTAGTTTGACAAATGTGCAATACAATTTACAAATACCCGGCATTGGCGGATAAAGCATACTATATCAGTATTATAGGAAGTAGGCTTTCTGCCTCTGGTTTACAATTGTTTACAGTACACATAAGGCTATATTCCACCATATCCGTGAGCAATCAGTTCGATGACGAAGTGATTAATGTATTGGTGAGAATAGATTTAGAAAATGATGTGGAAACATTGGGTAAATTATATCCGGATTTTCGTGTCATGTTAATAGTTAAATTTACGTCTTTACTGATGTTCATGTGCAATACCCGGAAGGCCTTAATAGAAAATATTGGATCATATCGCGAGTTCTCAGAACATGGTAATAATGCTGAACAATTACATGGTAACAAATCTATTTGATCCAGATGTGCTTACTCGCTACAATAAGGCTTACATTGTATTTGAGTATACATTTTGTTGTTGATATTAACAAAACCCATGTATAAAGTATAAAACGCATGTCCTTAATTGTTCTCTGGATTTGTTACCATGTAATTGATTACAGTGAAATACTTTTCTCTTACTTCCTCCCTGGGACAGGTGTGGTGACCCAGCCTGGTCCATGATGTCTCGAAGTGGCCACTCCAAGAGTACCAGGACAGGGTCATCCACAGGCCAGTGTGAGCCTCCTCAGGGACCAGGCGTCCATGTCTATCTGTTTTGGACCAAGGGAGGGGAGCGCTATCTGACCCACACAGAGGGTAAAGTGACAGCTGAGGAGCTTTCCATCTCTGCAGCACAGACTGTGGGTAAGAACAAGTGCCATTTATTTTTTTCATGAAACAATATTTTGTGTGAGTATTGAGAAAGAATTTAGGGCTCTCCGGTTAGCTGTGTGGTGTTCTGTTTGCTCATGTTTGAGGACATTGGCAGCCTGGCACGTAAGGGTGTGTTTGAGTTGATGACTCCAGGAATCTGGGTTTTACAGGGCATTCGGGAAAGTATTCAGACCCCATCACTTTTCCCACATTTTGTTACGTTACAGCCTTATTCTAAAATGGATTCAATAGTTTATTTTCCTCATAAATCTTACACATTACCCCATAATGATTAAGCAGAAACAGGTTTTTAGAAATGCTTGCAAATGTATAAAAAAAAAACTGAAATATCACATTTACATAAGTATTCAGACCCTTTACTCAGTACTTTGTTGAAGCACCTTTGGCAGCAATTACAGCCTTGGGTCTTCTTGGGTATGACGCTACAAGCTTGGCACACCAGTATCAGGGGAGTTTCTCCCATTCTTCTCTGCGGACATTCATCGACTTGTCCCGAAGCTACTCCTGCATTGTCTTGGCTGTGTGCTTAGAGTCATTGTCCTGTTGGAAGGTGAACTTTCACCCCAGTCTGAGGTCCTGAGCGCTCTGGAGCAGGTTTTCATCAACAATGTACTTTGCTCTGTTCATCTTTCCCTCGATTCTGACTAGTCTCCCAGTCCCTACTGCTGAAGAACATCCCTACAGCATATTGCTGCCACCACCATGCTTCACCGTAGGGAGGGTGCCAGGTTTCCTCCAAACTAGAGGTCGATTAATTAGGGCCGATTTCAAGTTTTCATAACAATCGGAAATCAGTATTTTTGGACACCGATTTGGTCGATTTAAAAAAAATATTTTTTTATTTTTTACACCTTTATTTAATCTTTATTTAACTAGGCAAGTCAGTTAAGAACACATTCTTATTTTCAATGACGGCCTAGGAACGGTGGGTTAACTGCCTCGTTCAGGGGCAGAACGACAGATTTGTACCTTTTTACCTCAATCTTGCAACCTTACAGTTAACTAGTCCAACGCTCTAACCACCTGATTACATTGCACTCCACGAGGAGCCTGCCTGTTACGCGAATGCAGTAGAAGCCATGGTAAGTTGCTAGCTAGCATTAAACTTATCTTATAAAAAACATTCAATCAATCAATCATAATCTCTAGTTAACTACACATGGTTGATGATATTACTAGTTTATCTAGCGTGTCCTGCGTTGCATATAATCGATGCGGTGCATATCGTTGCTCCAATGTGTACCTAACCATAAACATCAATGCCTTTCTTAAAATCAATACACAGAAGTATATATTTTTAAACCTACATATTTAGCTAAAAGAGATCCAGGTTAGCAGGCAATATTAACCAGGTGAAATTGTGTCACTTCTCTTGCGTTCATTGCACGCAGAGTCAGTGTATATGCAACAGTTTGGGCTGCCTAATTTGCCAGAATTTTACGTAATTATGACATAACATTGAAGGTTGTGCAATGTAACAGGAATATTTAGACTTATGGATGCCACCCGTTAGATAAAATACGGAACGGTTCCGTATTTCACTGAAAGAATAAATGTCTTGTTTTCGAGATGATAGTTTCCGGATTCGACCATATTAATGACCTAAGGCTCGTATTTCTGTGTGTTATTATGTTATAACTAAGTCTATGATTTGATAGAGCAGTCTGACTGAGCGATGGTAGGCAGCAGCAGGCTCGTAAGCATTCATTCAAACAGCACTTTCCTGCGTTTTGCCAGAAGCTCTTCGCTGTGCTTCAAGCCTATCAACTCCCGAGATTAGGCTGGTGTAACCGATGTGAAATGGCTAGCTAGTTAGC
Source organism: Salvelinus namaycush (assembly GCF_016432855.1). Lineage (NCBI taxonomy): Eukaryota > Metazoa > Chordata > Actinopteri > Salmoniformes > Salmonidae > Salvelinus > Salvelinus namaycush. The sequence goes on along the minus strand of NC_052347.1, from coordinate 9,862,524 downwards.
GGGGTGCGCGCTAATAGCGTTTCAAACGTCACTCGCTCTGAGACTTGGAGTAGTTATTCCCCTTGCTCTGCTTGGGTAACGCTGCTTCGAGGGTGGCTGTTGTCGTTGTGTTCCTGGTTCGAGCCCAGGTAGGAGCGAGGAGAGGGATGGAAGCTATACTGTTACACTGGCAATACTAAAGTTCCTATAAGAACATCCAATAGTCAAAGGTTAATGAAATAAAAATGGTATAGAGAGAAATAGTCCTATAATTCCTATAATAACTAACCCCTAAAACTTCTTACCTGGGAATATTGAAGACTCATGTTAAAAGGAACCACCAGCTTTCATATGTTCTCATGTTCTGAGCAAGGAACTTAAACAGTAGCTTTCTTACATGGCACATATTGCACTTTTACTTTCTTCTCCAACACTTTGTTTTTGCATTATTTAAACCAAATTGAACATGTTTCATTATTTATTTGAGGATAAATTGATTTTATTGATGTATTATATTAAGTTAAAATAAGTGTTTATTCAGTATTGTTGTAATTGTCATTATTACAAATACATTTTTAAAAATCGTCCGATTAATCGGTATCGGCTTTTTTTGGTCCTCCAATAATCGGTATCGGTATCGGCGTTGAAAAATCATAATCGGTCGACCTCTACTCCAAACGTGATGCTTGGTATTCAGGCCCAAGAGTTCAATCTTGGTTTCATCAGACCAGAGGATCTAGTTTCTCATGGTCTGAGAGGCTTTAGGTGCCTTTTGGCAAACTCCAAGCAGGATTTAATGTGCCTTCTACTGAGGAGTGGCTTCCATCTGGCCACTCTACCACAAAGGTCTGATTTAGCGGATTGCTGCAGAGATGGTTGTCCTTCTGGAAGTTTCTCCCATCTCCACAGAGGAACTCTAGAGCTCTGTCAGAGTGACCATCGGGTTCTTGGTCACCTCCCTGACCAAGGCCCTACTCCCCCGATTGCTCAGTTTGGCTGGGCGGCCAGCTCTAGGAAGAGTCCTAGAGTCCTGTTTCCAAACTTCTTCCATTTAAGAATGATGGAGGCCACTGTGTTCTTGGGGACCTTCAAAGCTGCAGAAAGGTTTTGGTACCCTTCCCCAGATCTGTGCCTCGACACAAGCCTGTCTCGGAGCTCTATGTACAATTCCTTCGACCTCATGGCTTGGTTTTTGCTCTGGCATGCACTGTCAACTGGGCGACCTTATATAGACAGGTGTGTGCCTTTCTAAATCATGTCCAATCAATTGAATTTAACACAGGTGGACTCCAATCAAGTTGAATAAAACTTCTCAAAGATGATCAATGGAAACAGGATGCACCTGGGCTCAATTTCGAGTCTCATAGCAAAGGGTCTGAATACTTATGTAAATAATGTATTAGAGTTTTTTGTTTTTACATTTGCAAAAATGTCATAAAAACCTATTTTCACTTTGTCATTATGGAGTTTTGTGTGTAGATTGATGAGGACATTTTTTTAATTTAATCCACTTTAGAATAAGGCTGTACCGTAACAAAATGTGGAAAAAGTGAAAAGTGTACTTTCTGAATGCACTGTATGTCATTGAAAGGGTGAATCCAAGGTGTGCGTAACCTATATATCTGTCCCCCTAGGTATCACTCCACTGTGCCATGTCCTGTTTTCCATGTATGACCCTGAATCCCACTGCTGGTACAGTCCCAACCATTTTTTCAACCCAGAAGAGCAGACAAGCCTGACACTCCATTATCGCATGAGGTTAGTGTGTGCGTGTGTGTGTGTGTTTAAAAAAGGCCATCCCGTCCCCTCCTTTCAACCTACATTTCCCTCACACTCCCTTCATTTTCCCTTGAGTCCCGTTAGTTTGGCTGTTCAGCCTACCTTAGTTAGCCCTGCCGTTCCCAACCAATCAGAGCTCTTGGAAAGGCGCAACTGGACACTGCACCCACTCAGGTCAGAGTGTTATCTTTGTCCGAAGAAAGAAGACGCACATTTCTGACATCGATTTTTATTGTGGACAGCAACAAGAATACCTGAATGTGGTGCGTGCATCAAAACAACCATAATTCATTCGGAGTAACACAAGTACTATTCCACCTAGATTCATGTTATATGACCAGAAGTGTGTGAAGAGGAAAAGGAAATTAAAACCCTGAAAAGAGAAGCATCGTCATTGTTCTGACCGGACATCCTGTGGAGGGTCAGAACCCAGAGAAGCATCATCATTCTGTGATGGATGTAGTCTATCGCAGTGCCATCCGTTTTATCACCAAAGCCCCATATACTACCCACCACTGCGATCTGTATGCTCTCGTTGGCTGGCCCTCACTACATATCCGTCGCCAAACCCACTGGCTCCAGGTCATCTATAAATCTTTGCTCGGTAAAGCCCCGCCTTATCTCAGCTCACTGGTCACCATAGCAACACCCACCCGTAGCACGCGCTCCAGCAGGTATATTTCACTGGTCACCCCCAAAGCCAATTCCTCCTTTGGCCGCCTTTCCTTCCAGTTCTCTGCTGCCAATGATTGGAATAAATGCAAGCTGGAGTCTTATGTCTCCCTCTCTAACTTTAAGCATCAGCTGTCAGAGCAGCTTACCGATCACTGCACCTGTACATAGCCCATCTGTAAATAGCACACCCGACTACCTCATCCCCATATTATTACTTACCCTCTTGCTCTTTTGCACCCCAGTATCTCACTTGCACATCATCATCTGCACATCTATCACTCCAGTATTAATGCTAAATTGTAATTATTTTCGCCTCTAGGGCCTTACCTCCCTACTCTTCTACATCTGCACACACTGTACATAGATTTTTCTATTTTTATTTTGTGTTATTGACTGTACGTTTGTTTATGTGTAACTGTGTTGTTGTTTTTGTCGCTTTGCTTTATCTTGGCCAGGTCGCAGTTGTAAATGAGAACTTGTTCTCAACTGGCCTACCTGGTTAAATAAAGGAGAAATAAAATAAAACAATTGTTCTGACCGGACATCTTGTGGAGGATCAGAACCCTGAGAAGCATCAGCATTGTTCTGAGCGGACATCCTGTGGAGGATCAGAACCCAGAGAAGCATCAGCATTGTTCAGAGCAGACATCCTGTGGAGTATCAGAACCCAGAGAAGCATCAGCATTGTTCTGAGCGGACATCCTGTGGAGTATCAGAACCCAGAGAAGCATCAGCATTGTTCTGAGCGGACATCCTGTGGAGTATCAGAACCCAGAGAAGCATCAGCATTGTTCAGAGCGGACATCCTGTGGAGTATCAGAACCCAGAGAAGCATCAGCATTGTTCTGAGCGGACATCCTGTGGAGTATCAGAACCCTGAGAAGCATCAGCATTGTTCAGAGCGGACATCCTGTGGAGTATCAGAACCCAGAGAAGCATCAGCATTGTTCTGAGCGGACATCCTGTGGAGGATCAGAACCCAGAGAAGCATTAGCATTGTTCTGTATGAACATCCTGTGGAAGGTCAGAACCCAAATCCCAGTCAGTATAATTGTGCTAGCGGGTGAGGGCATTCACAGCCGACCGCTCAGAAGGGCGAGGGCATACCAGCCAACTGTTTTTATAGTGTGTGTGTGTGTGAGAGAGTTAGAATTGGTTTGTATGGGTCGACGATGCACTGTATGCTTTTACGTACAGGCATATTTATATAGGGAATTTTCTCTTTCTGTTCCCAGGTTTTACTTTCGGAACTGGCATGGGTTGAGTGAGAAGGAGCCGTCAGTGGCGCGATATGCCCCACGGTCAGGGACAGAGCACGGGGGCTCACCTCTACTAGAAATGACCTCCCTGGAATACCTCTTTTGCCAGGTGAGTTTCAGAATGAGGCGTGTTTTATCCAAAATGTGTTTGTATTCATATATTCCTGTGGAAGTGTGCATTAGCATAATATTCCTGTCACATGGACATTTTAATATTGTGAAATAAGTCATTTCCCTTTTGTTTCTCTTAGGCAAAGTTTGATTTTGTGAATGATGTCACGCCGATGGAGGATGCTCAAGGAAAAGAAGAGTTGAGTAGCTTTAAGAATGAGAGTCTGGGGATGGCTGTGCTGCACCTCTCTCACCAGGCCCTGTGCTCAGGCTGCACGCTACAGGAAGTGGCCAAGTCTGTCAGGTAAGCCATGAGTCAGAGGGGATGGGTGCATTGCTTTAGGAAGGGCTTTGACAAGGTTTCATATATTACTATAGTCTGAGGCTGTGTTGAAAATGGTACCTTATTCACTATCAAAACTAGTGCATTATATAGGGAAACTAGTGCCTTTACAAACACAGCCGTAATGTTTTGATTTACTTCCTTATTCCCCTTGCCATACTGTAGCTTCCTGCGCTGCATTCCGAGATCCTTCTCCAGACACATAGCGAGGGACAACTTCCTGACGAAGATCCGTATCCGGCGTGTGTTTGCTGACTTTGTGAAGACCTTCCAGGAGCAGACTGTGGACTTAGGACGCCTGGGCTCCCAGAAGGTCATGTTTAAATACCTGTCTACTCTGGAGCACCTAGCCCCCCGCTTCGGCACCGAGACCTTCCTCACGGCCCACCTGGAGCTGAGGAAGGACGGGGGCGACGGGAGCGGCTCCTACCTCAACACTAGCCACGCTCACGGGGCCTCTGACCCTGAGAACTTTGGCCCTCAGGTCATGCATGAGGTCATGGTGTCTGGTACCAAGGGGATTCAGTGGAGGAAGATCACGGTGCAGAAGGTATGTCTGTCTGTCTCATTGGATGTCTATCAAGCTCTTTGACTGCTAGTTAGAACTGTGAGTTGCCTTTGTGTGTTTCTGGTAGTATGCCTTCTGTGGGATGCTCTGTAAATTGTGTCTATCCATTCTAGGCCCAGCCCAACAGTTACTTTGGGAACGATTACTTAGGGAATCGGAAAAGTGTGAAGCAATCGCCTCTCCAGCAAGAACCTAAATCCTCTGACACATGGACGTCTTTCTGCGACTTCCCTGAAATCTCCCACATCACCATCACTGGAGCCAACGTCAGCATCATTAAACAGGACAACTTCTCTATGGTTCGAGCACCTGCCTCTCAACTGCTTTCTGTTGGGCCCCAAACGTATCTCGACATACACACACGTAGCTCAATGTTTTGTGCAAATCCCCCATTGACAACAGTGCATGATTTATGCGAAAACCTAAGTCAAGTGTGCAGATCTCAAGTTAGGTTTGTGTGTGTGTGTGAAGTTGCATCTTACTATATGATGTATGTCTGTATGGAAGCGGAGTATCTGACTGCGAAATGTGTGTAGGTGGTGTTTTCTGAGGATGATGTGTTTATATGTGTGTAGGAGGTTCAAATGAATTCCAGCCTTGAGGCTCTGTCTTTCGTCTCCCTCCTGGACGGGTACTTCCGGCTTACTGCAGACGCACACCACTACCTGTGTCACGAGGTGGCTCCGCCCAGAGTAGTGCTCAGTGCCACCAATGGCCTCCATGGACCAATGAAGTGAGTAACACACACACACACACACACACACACTGCCCTGGCTCCCACTACAATTCTGACTGTCTTTTTCAGTGATGACTTTGTGCTGCAGAGACTGAGGAAGGAAGCCGTTGCAGAGGGAGCCTTTCTTGTGCGCTGGAGCGTCCTCGACTACCACCGCATCATATTAGCTGTTCTAAACAAGAGTCAGGTAAAAGTGCCTCCACACCAAGCCCTGAAGGACGAGGAACATGGGAAATGTAGAGTCCAAAAATATAAAAAGCAATACAATGTCAGTAGAAGTTATATATTTGGATGCATGTGTGTGTCTTTGCTGGCTTCCTGTAGGATGGACAAGCTGCAATCCACAAGCAGTTCAGGATCCTGCATAGTGGTTCAGTGTTTGCTCTGGAAGGCTGGGACCGGGAGTTCTCCAGTGTCAAGGAGCTCACCGACAGCCTCAAGACCTTTGTGCTCAAGTCTGGCACGGACAATTTCACTGTGAAGAAATGCTGCCTACCCCGACCTGCAGGTTAGTTTGTGTGTGATGTGTTTTTTGTAGATGTGCATTGGTGTTGTTCTGACCCTAACATACAACAGCTCAACATATGTACAGAGATGTTATTCTGTAAGGAAGTGTTGTGTTGTGTGTCCATGTTTTCCTATACTGTATTTAAATGAGTGTTTGTGTGCTGCAGAACTGTCCAACCTCTTGGTGATGAGGCAGGGTGCGGACCAGTGTGTTCAGCCTGACTCTGTGGCCCTCTGTCTGACTCAGCTGAGGTTCCATCAGATCAAAGACAAGGAGATCACCCAGGTGAGAGAGAGGGCATTCTTCTCTTCTATACATCTCTCTGTCAGCGCCTTCCTTTGTGTGTGTTTCACCTGGGTTATATTCAGTAGGGCACACCGTAGCGAAACACTTTGCAGCGGTACCTCCCAGTTTCACAAAATTCCAATACATTTTTCCCTACTGAACACTGATGCTCTTCTCTATCTTTGTCCGGTTTGTACCCAGTACTTCTAAAATGGCTGTATGTCTGTTTGTCCCTGTGCTTAGGAGCAGCATCTGGGCCGTGGGACCAGGACCAACATCTACTCGGGCAGTCTGTTGGTGTGGGGCGGAGTGGAGGAGGAGGATGAGGAGGACAAGTGGAACAACAATCTTACTGATCGCAAAGAGATCCGAGTGGTTCTTAAGATCTTGGACCAGAGCCACAAGGACATAGCGTTAGTGAGTTACCATTAATGTATCATTATCCTCTTACAGGAATTGATTGCGTGATGAGTAACCTTACCAACTCTGTTGAATGTGAACCTTTGTTTACAATGTCATGATAATCCTTCCTCTTTCCTGTCCTCTCGTAGGCGTTCTTTGAAACAGCCAGTCTGATGAGCCAAGTATCTCACAGTCACCTGGTCTTTGTACACGGAGTGTCTGTCAAAGGATCTGAGAGTAAGTCACCATGGCACTACTCAACCTCACAACTTCCTTCTTCAGCACTGACACTTCCCTCTCAGAAGGTTAATTGTATTGGTTGTTTGAATTACTAGGCAACAGGACTGGTGTACAGTACAACCACAAGCCTGACTCTCAGCCAAACCATAGCCTTTAAATTAGACTCAATACAGTGAAGTGTCGGTCATCTCTAACAGTAAGTGGTGTGATCCTTGATAATAATCCTTGTCTTTGACCTGTCTGCAGACATCATGGTGGAGGAGTTTGTGGAGTTTGGGCCTCTGGATGTGTTCCTGCGAAGGGAAAGGGCTCTGGTCACTCCTCAGTGGAAATTTACTGTAGCCAAACAGCTGGCCAGTGCCCTGAGCTACCTCGTAAGTCAGCCTGATACCCTCACATCACAACAAACAAAGATTACTCCTCACTCATTGTATGAAACAATGACAACAACAATCTTCTGTGATAGTCCCTCCGTTTCAAACTGTAAACCCTTGTGTCCATAGTTAATGTATTGCCAACCCTCATGTCCCACTATTGAGTGTCCTGAATGTTCTTTATGTTGTTACCTCTACCACCTGGTTACTGCAGGAGACTAAACAACTGGTACATGGTAACGTCTGTGCCAAAAACATTCTGGTGGCTCGCCGTGGTCTGGAGGAGGGCTCCTTTCCCTTCGTCAAGCTGAGCGATCCAGGCATCGCCCTCAGCGTGCTGTCCAGAGAAGGTTAGTTCCTACTTGACCAATAAAACAGTTAGTTCCTACCAGACCACTTCCGTGTTGGGCAACACTCACTACATGATAAATAGAATCTCTCCACAGTGAGTTATTTTGTCAACCCTCAATTTCCGTCTCTGGTGATTTTGCTTGGTCTTCATTCTTTTAGATCAGATTGAGTCACAAGAAGCCCTATGCAAACCACTTCCTGGTTGCTGTGAGGCCCACTTCCTGGTTGCTGTGAGGCCCACTTCCTGGTTGTCTTGCACTTGCCATCATATTGACACTTAGCAGGAAGGCTTTAGAGGTTATTTAGTTTGTGTTGTGAGACCATGTGATTCATGAACCTACTGAATGTAGTGGTATTATATAGCCTGGTCTGACTTAGACTGTCTCTATGCCCTACAGAGCGTGTCGAGCGAATCCCATGGATCGCCCCGGAGTGTGTGCCAAGTGGTGCCCCATTCGGCAGTGCTGCCGACCAGTGGAGCTTTGGAGCCACACTGCTGGAGATCTGCAACAATGGAGATTTGCCCATGAGTGGCAGCACGCTCACTGAGGTACCTACGGCCCTATCGTCACTGCCCTTCTGCCATCCGCTTACCATGCCTGTGATTCATGCTGACCCCTGACCTCTCTCCTGCCAACAGAAAGAGCGTTTCTACGAGACGCGGAGTCGCCTCACCGAGCCCTCGTCGCAGGAACTGGCCAGCTTCATTAGCATGTGTTTGACCTACGAACCCCGGGAGAGGCCGTCCTTCCGCACTGTGCTTCGAGAGCTCACTGAACTACAGATCAAGAGTATGTCCTCTCCTTTTATTCTTTGGATCACAGTCTGTTTCTCTCCGTTTCCTCCTCTAGCATTTAGATTGACCACATTTTTGTGGTTGATTAGTGTTACTTTAATGTTGCTCTCCTGGTTTCTGATCAGATCCTGACATATCCCCCCTGGAGTCTCTCCCGGACGCTGACCCCAACGTTTTCCTTAAACGCTACTTGAAAAAGATCCGGGACTTAGGAGAGGTGAGTTAATTTCCCCGCAGGACAACGTGACTCTTATAAACACCTCTATGCTCTTCATCTTCTGTTGTACTTTGTGATCTACTAGCATTATGTAAAACATTATTCCCTGGCCTCCCTCTCACTGAGAGAATGCTTTGTGATCTCTCTCTTTGTCTCCAGGGTCACTTTGGGAAGGTGATTCTCTATGTGTATGACCCAGCCAACGACGGGACAGGGGACTATGTAGCAGTGAAGGCCCTGAAGCATGAGGGAGGCAGCCATCTCCGTGAAGGCTGGATGAAGGAGATTGAGATCCTCAAGTCTCTTTACCACGGCAACATAGTCAAGTACAAGGGCTGCTGCTCTGAGCTGGGTGAGTGGCATGTGATCCAGCCAAGCTCACCTGTCTGCCATCCACTTGCTGTATATGACTGGCAGTCTCATTTTCATACAATGCTTGTTTATTACATTTCTTGCTTGGCTCCTTCCTACATATGACATGTTCATGTGTGGGGGGTTTCCAGCATCTGTTCACATTTACATGTGTAGGGTAGCATTTGTATGTATGAGTGACTGCTGTAAATGCCTGTTTCGTTGTCTCTACAGGAGGGCAGACGGTGCAGCTGATTATGGAGTTTCTACCGCTGGGTAGCCTCAGAGAGTACCTAGTCAAACACCGCCTGGGCGTGGCTCACAGCCTCCTCTTTGCACAGCAGATCTGCCAGGTGAGACAAGAGCACTGCACGGGGGGCTGGTAATTTAAAGATATATGTAATCTAGATTCCTTCTAGGGTTCTGTTTAGTTCTGTAGCAGGTACACTGTTTGGGTTCAAGTTAAAGATTTGCTATCCAATATTGGAGTATTGTTTTAAACAACAATAGATTAAAGTACTCTATTTTCTTCTCTAACCGCTACTCTCTTTCACCTTGGTCTCCCTCATCTCTCCTCCTGCTCCTTCTGCTTTTTTTACTTTTTAAGGGGATGGATTACCTGCACTCGAAGCGATACATCCACCGGGACTTGGCTGCCCGGAACGTACTGGTGGAGAATGATCATCTGGTGAAGATCGGGGACTTTGGCCTTACCAAATACATCCCAGAGGGAGATGTTTACTACCGCGTGCGTGAGGATGGAGACAGTCCTGTGTTCTGGTGAGTCCTGGAGCCATTGAGTAATTACTTCCCTGCTGGGCTCTGGGCTGCTAATTTAGAGTCCAGATGTGTGCATAAAAAGGTGTCTTACAGTAACCTTTGACTTTATTTTACAGGTATGCAATTGAGTGTCTGAAGGAGAGCAAGTTTTCCTTCTCTTCAGACATTTGGTCCTTTGGCGTGACGCTCTATGAGGTCCTGACCCACGGTGAATATCGTCAGAGCCCTCCAGTGGTACGAAATGACACCCTCCGTCTCCGTCTAAATCCGCATGATCCATTTAATCAAGGCCACCAACCCTTTACATAATTATGATGCAGTCAGTGTGTGGTTTGCTGAGTGTATTAATTGTGACGTGTGCGTTTAAAAAAAAAAAAAATTATAGAAGTTCGTTCAGATGATGGGTAACGTGCGGGGTCAGATGACGGTGATGGTGCTGATCAAGCTGCTGGAGAAACACAATAGGTTGCCCTGCCCCCGAGACTGTCCTAGCGAGGTAAAGCATACAGCTAAACACTCAGTCTTCATTATTTCTGTAAGCCAGATGCACCTAGGGAAACAAACCTGTCTTTGTTTTCAACAGGTTCGCATGTTGATGCAGCATTGTTGGGACTTTGACCCCGCGAGAAGGCCATCTTTCAAATCCCTCATTGAGTCCATCGAAGCGATTCGCAAGACATACGAACGGCAACCCAATGTGCGGCTGGCCCAAATTAGCCAATGAGAACCTTACTTTTTCACAGGCCAGCTGGCCTTACTCCTGTATACCTCAGCACTTTGCTACATAAGTCTACTCTAGAGTCTACACCACACCCTGAACCACAGTGCCCTCTGTCTGTTCTGAAGGAGTAGACTGCTCTTTGTATTAATAAATAGGAACTCAGGTTTTTAGTAATTCTCATCCATTCATTCATATAGATGAGCCCTTAGTGATGGCACCTGTTTTATTTTGATGTGACAGATATAATTTTTTTAGGTGTGAAATTCCCTTAATGGCAGCTATAGTGCTGTCTCGTGAGGAGAACCGGGTCCATGTTCCGTGACTGATCAAATTAGGTTCTACCTTTTAGCCCGAGTTGGAGGATCCCATTCATATGAAATATTTACTATCCAGAACAGGAGAGGAGCTGTCATTCCACATGATTTGTCACTCATAATGTTCACATGATTAATATAACACTTCAATTGAGGCATGTATATTACCAACAGTTTCTCTTTATTTCTGTATTGGTGTAAATATAAATCATTTACTGATTGTATCATATCATGTTTTTCCTTATGTTTGAATGTATTAAATGTTTGAGTGGGCGAATGTTGAAAATTAAGCATTTGTATCCCTTGACTGTGTTTAATAAATTTGACCAAAGCCCAAAAAATGCAGGTTGTGAATTGTTAGTTCATCATTTGTAACACTTTCACCGAATGTAAATTACCAATAATGTATTTATTTAAAAAAGAGGGTTGAGTGCAAAGCTAAGGGAAGTCCACTTCTGTTTGCCAACTTGAGCAAACTGTCTACTCAGATGTGGTATGATAAACATGCTAAGGTCCAGTGTGCCTTGAGGCGAAAGCTAATTTGATTTTATGCCTAAATAATTTCCCTATTAGTTGAGCTTTTCCAAATAAAATAAATTTTCCTGTCAATCAGCGACATACACAGCTGAATGTAATGCAAACACCTCAACTTCTATTGAATCAGAAATTATATAGTGATTTTCTCCATATGTTCATACCGGTAATTCAATTCAATGTACTGGATCATGTAGGTTTGTTGAATTTGCAGTGGGGATCACTGGTTTTGATTTATGACAGGCAAGCTACAACTACCCGCCCCGCTTATGACGCGACGTGGTATAAAAAAAAAATGCATCCTCTCGTCCAATTAGAAACCGAGTTGCGCCCATGTGTGTATTGTTTAAACTGCTCAAATCTGAAGGTGTTGTCAGTTTCAGAAAACTTTCAAGCAAAGGTGATGGCGGCCGCGGTGTCCGTTAGCGCAGCTCCCAGAGAAGAAAATCCAAATGCAGGGCCCAATTTCGCTAGCCGTACACTTCACGAAAACTATGACCCCGCTGTCGAACACGAGAATTGGGTATCCAGGGATCCCGAACTCGAGCCCAGTGATGGGGATGCATCATCGGACAACGAGTGTCAGCGAAGGGTCGATGAAGAGTTGACGACGCTTAGCCCTGAAGAGATTGAGAGTCGCTTGGACAGAACTCGTCGAGAGTTTTACAATCGCCGGAAAATCATAATTAAAAACCTGCCATCCGATGTTAGCAATCAGGTAAGTTTCCTAAACTTTTTAGTTTTCACAAGCGTTAACGTAGAAATCTAACGCGGGTCAGTAATTTCATCAGATCAAGCCCAGGATGCAGCTCGTTAATCTAGTAACGTTATGTAAAAGATAAATAACTATACCCTTGCCATGAAATTGACATCTAGCTATATTACCAGTAGTTTAACGGAGTTCGCTGACTTGGTGATGTATGTATTCTAGTTAGCTAGCTTATCTTAACGTTAACGTTAGCTAGCATAGTTTCCTAGTAACAACGATTTGCGAACTAATTGTCGTTCCTAATTGTCGCGAATAAACTTTATTTGAGTTCTCAAAGTATCTGCTACGTGGTAGGTGATGTTTGGTGGTTATTCACCGCCTGACTGCTATTGCCCACTCCAACATCGCGCGTGGTTGATGGACAAGTTGAAAGTGCGGAATTAAAATCCTCGTGCGGAAAGGCAATGCTAGTTGCTAACGTTAGCAAAACTGTTTGTTTTGTTTTGACCAGTAATTGTCAGGCTATGGTATGACATGCATTTTATGTGACTGGTTCAGAAGTCTGTCGTTAAATTATTTTCAGTTAATGTCCTCATTGAAACCAACTTCATGGCCCTGGAACATTTTGTAAAAAAAAAAGTTGGAACATGCTTGACTCGTGGGGAACTGTGGCCTGTGCGCGTTTCATTGTTTGCTTGGGTGCATATTGGGAGTTCGAGATGGGAACGCGAGTAACAGTGACAAAGGGTTGAAGGTGTAGAGGCAACGTAGCCGCTTTCAGAAAATGCTAGACAGCATTGCGATTCGTTTGTGGAACAGGCAGCATTGTGGAACTACATTTCTCCTAGCACAGTGAATGGGCAACTTTTTTTCCTCCATTGCCCAATAGCTGGTGATGACTTTGCTTTTGTTTCATATTGGCAAAGACACTTGTTGCAAGCAATCATCCTAAATTGTTTTGATCAATACTGATGAGCATTTAGGTACTACAGATGGTGTATACTCAAATATTGTTGTGGAAAGCACTTGCCAATGTCACACTATCCCTAATTGGACATTTAAAAAACGGATAGCAGCATGCTTCGACCCCCCCCCCCCATGAATGGAACAGCAGGTCAGTGAATAAAAGTAGACATGTAGATGGAGCTACACAACAGATGGCTTTAGATTAGTGATGTTCACACATCACATTAGTTTGTCATGTTTTCAAGGGATTGTAGTGTCTAACACTTATTTTTATGCCTACAATACTACACCATTGTATGGTTAAACGTAGACCTGTACTAATCTGGTAATATCACATTTATGTTTTTAAGTGTTCTGTGGTAGTTGGAGAATAACCCAATAATGTATTATAAAGGTAATGGTATTCATTTAAGTCAAGTTAATAATTTAGCCGCGGTGGGCTGCCACTGCTAAATCGTTGCTTCCATGCCCAAAAATATGATAGAACCAACAATCACAAAAATAAAAACTAGATGGGGAGAATCTAAAATGGCATAAGGCCCCCATTTTTGTGTCACTCAGATGGCATAAGAACACTGCATAAGCCCAGGCAAGATGTGTAGAATTGCAGGAAATTAGCTTCAAAACATACAAATTCTCAGGCCAAGGAGGACTTTTAAAAATATTAGCAGGAGAGTTCTGTGGAAAAAATTATAGGGGGAACACTGATTGTAGCTAACCACACTTTCTCCCTTTCAGGAGGTACATGAGCTGTTGCGCAACTATGACTTGAAGTACTGTTTTGTGGACAAATACAAGGGAACAGGTAGGTAAAAAAAGACTAATTGGATGCAGCAGGCTCTGACAGAGCTAGACAAACATTCCTCAACTCTCTTCCTATTTCGAGCAATGTAACCTTCCACATAGTTTTTCACAGTCTTACCTCATATTCTCTCCTCTTCCCCCCTCAGCCTTCGTCACACTGCTCCATGGGGAGCAGGCACAATGTGCCATCAAAGAGTTCCACCAGCACATGATGCGGGAGCGGGAGATCTCTGTGCAGCTGCAGCCCACCGACGCGCTGCTGTGCATCGCCAACCTGCCCCACGCTTTCTCCCAGCAGCAGTTTGAGGAGCTGGTGAGACCCTTCGGCAACCTGGAGCGCTGCTTCCTGGTCCACAGCGCCTCCACTGGCCACTCCAAGGGCTACGGCTTCGTGGAGTACATGAAGAAGGACTCTGCGGCTAGGGCTAAGTCTGAGCTGCTGGGGAAGCAGCTGGGCTCCAGGATGCTGTACGTCCACTGGACTGAGGTGGGCTCCCTCACCTACCCCCTGCTGCACTCCAGGTGTCTCTGTGTGGACCGTCTGCCCCCCAGCCTGCTGACCGCCCAGGACCTCAGCAATGCCCTGGCTGACACGCACGCACCCATCTTCTGCCAGGTCAGTCACATGCGGACACGCACACAGCAACTCCAACGCCCTCGCACGCAAACTTGCACTGATATTTTCAGAGGATTTAACATGTGTATCTGACTCATGAATAGTATATATATCTAGTAGCTTTTCTCAGTTCAATTTGTATCTGAGTGGCTCCAGGATACTCTAGTAGCAAGCAGAACATACCTGCTTGTACTTTTGGCACTTCTTTTTACTTTGTTAGTCATGAAAGTTTCCCCCTATGTTTTTTTTTTTTTTTTTTTGAAGCAGCGGTGGCAAAGTTGGCGTGGGCATGGTATTAGAGGCCCTCTTGACCTCAAACCATTTAGTTTTAGAGCTAATTTCCTGCAATTCTGCACATTGCCATAGCATAAGAAAAAAGGTATAAGCAATCTGGGTGGCTCAAACGTATAACAAAATCAATTGAGTGCCAATGCCATGCCATTTTCAGAATTTTAGATTGTTCCGGACTGTTTTTACTTTGATTGTTAGTTCTTAAAGATATAGATATCCATTGTCTTGTCTACATACTTTATATCTGGTTTACACTGAATGTTTTACCATCCTGAAATATTTTTATTATTACATATTTTTATTATATATTAATTACAGTTTCAGTGGTGGCCACGATTTAAAAACTGCAGTGGACTGCTGCTATGTGCATGTAGGGGAAACACTGCAACTGCTTTTGTTTACACTGAGCAAGTGTGTTTGACACATCTGTTTGAGGTAGCTGTGCTACAAGGTTCAGATGGTTGTGTTATCATGTAACATGGGGCATCCGTAGTGATGACAGGATCTTGGGCAGTTCACGTGGCTATAGATGGAGTATTTTTGTATGAATCTGGCTTTCGAGCCCTCACCTTTGACCTGCTTTTCCTGTGGCCACTCTGTTTCTATAGCAATGAGCATTGCTGGTTTCTATGGTGATGACCACCTGACTCCCAGGTGGTGTCAGTCAACAGGGCTCTGACCCTACAGGCCTTTCTGGAATGAGACAGCAATGTCCTTTTGGCACCACAAGCACACATAGTCATTCATATACCTATAGGGCACAGTAGTTTGAGGTCTGGCAGAACACTGTTGCGTAATAGTGTGAGTGAGGCAATTTAACTATTGGACAGGTTAAGACTCAGGAATATGAAGCTCTTAATTTTTTTCATAGCTCACTTGGTCTTGTTACATTGTTTATTGCCTTTGTAGATTGACAAACGGGAGAGAATTGATTGGTAATTGCTTTTAAACATTGAGACTCCAGTAGTAGCTGTGGCAAACTGGAGAGAAGATTTGGGAACATGAAGTCCCAAGTATTTGCTCTACTTTATATTACAGAATGCCACTGGGCATGATTCAGTTTAATCCCACCTACTGTCTACCATCATATCAAATACGCCTTTCTACTAATTGTGTGGATGGTGTTTATAACAATGTCAAGATGTTTAATATTACTGAATTCTGTGTAAACCTATTTAAATGGCAAACGTAGTCATTAGTTTTGGACTGAATGCATATTTAACTTAATTTTCCTTTATTCAGTTGGCTCAGGGCCAGGATGACAGTTTCCGGCGGTTTGCTATGTTGGAGTTCTCCTCGGCAGAGATGGCTGAGCAGGTGCAGCGAGAGGCTGACGGCAGGGCGCTAGGTGGGACCCACATCCGCGTCTCCTTCTGTGCCCCTGGACCCCCGGGAAGGAGCATGCTGGCTGCCCTCATCGCTGCCCAGACCATGGTAAAGACTTCTTGGTTGCCACACCAGACCATATGTTTGAACTATTACTCCCTTATGTTACTGTGGTAAAACAACTGTTCTGAATGGCTGTCCTCCCCTTCCTCCTCCACAGGCCCTGAACCGAGGGAAAGGTCTCCTCCCTGAGCCCACAGCCATGCAGATCCTCACAGGCCTCAGTAACCCTGCCACCCTCAAGATGCTGCTCAACCCCCTCACCCAGGGCAGGAAACAAGGTGAGTAAGAACATGCCATTTTCTAAAGGAAGACAATGTATGGTTTGAGTCTCTTACCCTGGTGTGGGGGTAAGCTTTAAAGCAGGGGTGTCAAACTCATTCCATGGTGGGCCTAGTTCCTTTCAATTAAGACCTAGACAACCAGGTGAGGGGAGTTCTATACTAATTAGTGACCTTAATTCATCAATCAAGTACAAAGGAGCCAAAACCCGTAGAAATTCCGTGGAATGAGTTTGACACGTGCTTTTAAGCTACAATAGTAACTTTTTTGCCGACCTGACCAAATTCACATTGACAGACCTATAACTCACATTTCTTTCTCATTGTAAGCAAGTCTAAGAAGTGGTAGATATTTTCTATGCGCACAATTTCTATGCTTCTCATTAAGGTTTTTGTTTTTGAGTCTCTTTCTTTTGGTTTTGTACACCAGCTGAAAATATATTTCACATCGGTTTAGATCACACAATGATTCTCTACACTTGCTTGTTTTGTCACGAACTGAAATTGGGCAAACTATTAGAATTTTAACAGGGATGCATATTGCACCTTTTAATGCATGGTGAATGAATAGGTTGTCATGTCTTAAGGTCAAATGGTTTCTCTGCAGGTCTCCTTGGTGCTGCTCCCACCATGCCCCTGCTAGCTAACCCCGCCCTCTCTGCTGCTCTGCTCCAGCTCCTCCTCCAGAACCAGGCCCAAGTTCAACAGGTACCCTGCATACCATGCCCTGCATACTCACCACCTCCCTCTCTTCCAGCTCCTCTCCCCTCTTTTGTTGGTTCATTAGTCTCTCTCATCCACACTTCTCCTACTTTATTCTCTCCTCTACTATCAGCAAGCCTTTTTTGGGAATCATCTTCTCTGGGCTCAGGTGCTGCACAATAAAGAGAATCGACTACTTCCCTGTGTGAGTGATCACTGAGATATAGGTTTGTCTTGAAGGGATCGCTCCCTAAACCGAAGCTGGTAAATGCACAACCTTTTTGTGGTGCTTTTCTAGTAATATTAATGTGCAACTGGTTTGGTTTTGAAGTGTTTTACTGTGAATTCTGTTGACCGACATAATTCTGAAATGTGCCATTTTTGGTTCAGTAAATATCGGATATGTAGACTATTTTAGCATCTTGTGGGTCACTGAGGCGTGTCTAACTCATGTCTCCTACAGGCAGGACTGATGGGGGACAACCTTCTGGCTGCTATGCCTCTCCGGCAGGGAGTCCATCTGCTGGGAGACCTGCCTCAAGGTTTGGCCTTCCATACATCTCATTTTAAAATTCTTTATTGGCAAGACTAAAGTCTATTTGTATTGCCAATACAACTCACTAGTAGCTGTTTCTCTAGTTTGGCTTATTTATCACATACAGCAATGTTCTACATTGATGCTGAGCATTTGCATGCTATGCTAGCCCTGCTGCTCTGTTAGTGATTCCATTGCAGGTTCTTTACACATGTAGTGGATTTGGGCAGTACTTATTAGAGGTCGACCGACTAATTGGAATGGCCGATTTAATTAGGGCCGATTTCAAGTTTTCATAACAACTAGAAATCGGTGATTTTGGAATGCCGATTTAGCCTTTTATTTATTTGTATTTTTTTTAATGTACACCTTTATTTAACTAGGCAAGTCAGTTAAGAACACATTCTTATTTTCAATGACGGCCTAGGAACGGTGGGTTAACTGCCTTGTTCAGGGGCAGAACGACAGATTTTTACCTTGTCAGCTCAGGGATTCAATCTTGCAACCTTACGGTTAACTAGTCCAACGCTCTAACCACCTGCCTCACGAGGAGCCCGCCTGTTACGCGAATGCAGTAAGAAGCCAAGCTAAGTTGCTAGCTAGCATTAAACTTATCTTATAAAAAAACAACCAATCAATCATAATCACTAGTTGTAACTACACATGGTTGATGATATTACTTGTTTATCTAGCGTATCCTGCGTTGCATATAATCGATGCAGTGCCCATTTGCGAAAAATGACTCGTTGCTCCAACATGTACCTAACCATAAACATCAATGCCTTTCTTAAAATCAATACACAGAAGTATATATTTTTAAACCTGAATATTTAGCTAAAAGAAATCCAGGTTAGCAGGCAATATTAACCAGGTGAAATGGTGTATATGCAACAGTTTGGGCCGCCTGGCTCATTGCGAACTAATTTGCCAGAATTTTACGTAATGATGACATAACATTGAAGGTTGTGCAATGTAACAGGAATATTTAGACTTATGGGATGCCACCCGTTAGGTAAAATACGGAACGGTTCCGTATTTCACTGAAAGAATAAACGTTTTGTTTTCGAGATGATAGTTTCCGGATTCGACCATATTAATGACCAACGGCTCGTATTTCTGTGTGTTATGTTATAATTAAGTCTATGATTTGATAGAGCAGTCTGACTGAGCGGTGGTAGGCACCAGCAGGCTCGTAAGCATTCATTCAAATAGCATTTTCGTGCGTTTTGCCAGAAGCTCTTCCCAATGCTTCAAGCATTGCGCTGTTTATGACTTCAAGCCTATCAACTCCCGAGATTAGGCTGGTGTAACCGATGTGAAATGGCTAGCTAGTTAGCAGGGTGCGTGCTAATAGCGTTTCAAACATCACTCGCTCTGAGACTTGGAGGGGTTGTTCCCCTTGCTCTGCATGGGTAACGCTGCTTCGAGGGTGGCTGTTGTCGTTGTGTTCCTGGTTCGAGCCCAGGTAGGAGCGAGGAGAGGGATGGAATTTATACTGTTACACTGGCAATACTAAAGTGCCTATAAGAACATCCAATAATCAAAGGTATATGAAATGACTACAACCAAAAACTTCTTACCTGGGAATATTGTAGACTCATGTTAAAAGGAATCACCAGCTTTCATATGTTCTCATGTTCTGAGCAAGGAACTTAAATGTTAGCTTTCTTACATGGCACATATTGCACTTTTACTTAATTCTCCAACACTTTGTTTTTGCAATATTTAAACCAAATTGAACATGTTTCATTTATTTGAGGCTAGTTTGATTTTATTGATGTATTATTACATTTACATTTTAGTCATTTAGCAGACGCTCTTATCCAGAGCGACTTATAGTAGAGTGCATACATTTTATTACATTTTTACATACTGAGACAAGGATATCCCTACCGGCCAAACCCTCCCTAACCCGGACGACGCTATGCCAATTGTGCGTCGCCCCACGGACCTCCCGGTTGCGGCCGGCTGCGACAGAGCCTGGGCGCGAACCCAGAGACTCTGGTGGCGCAGCTAGCACTGCGATGCAGTGCCCTAGACCACTGCGCCACCCGGGAGGCCGGGTATTGTTGTAATTGTCATTATTACAAATTGGCCGATCGGTATCGGCTTTTTTTGGTCCTCCAATAATCGGTATCGGCGTTGAAAAATCATAATCGGTCGACCTCTTGTGCTTATTACATCTAGGTTATTTACTGTTAGTGTTGTATTGATTTTCAGTGTAATCTCAGGGCTCTCTACAGTGTAGTGATGGGGTGTTATATTAATAAGGTGTTTGTCTCGTGTCCCCAGGCGGTGTGGTTCCATCCCTGGGCCTCCAGTCAGACCCTATGGGCCCCGTAAACCTCCACTCTATGGGTCACCCCCTGGGCAGAGAGTCTCCCACCAGCTTCTCCCAGAACCCCTCCCCCACTCTCCAGGGCATGTCAATCTCCCACCTGGGTGGAGTGATGGGGACAGAGGGGCTTACAGCACCTGGGGTATGATGATTAAAATGCTCTGTATACTTTTAATATTGTCCCTACTAGCAGGGATGCTCAAGTCATTGTGCCTCATTACATAACATCAAGTCCCCTGATTTATTATTTTTACAATGTTTTTTTCAATAGATGTCCATACTAGGACACCCTCCAAACGATGTAAATCTTCCCCAAAACTCCTTCAATGTCCACAGCCTGTTCCCATCCTCAGGTGAGCTGCCCTTCCTACTGTCTGCAGCCTGTGAAGTTTGGCTCTGATTTCTTCCCAATACTGACCCATAGGGTTTTTCACCTCTTCCATTCCTGCTGTCCTTCACACAGGCGCCAACTGCAGGCCCCACCCTTACAGGAAGAGACCAGCGCTAGGCGACCAGCGCACACAGAACATCCACTGTAACTACAGGCTGCGCTACCAGGAGTCCTACACCCCAGACTACCCCCCAATACACCAGGTAGGTTCCCCTTATCCTCTAACCTTTACTGTCCAGCCCTAGTGCCTGGCATGGCTAATGTGTTGTGATAGAATGCCTGGTCATTGATGTTTATTTGATATCTGAGGACACTGCTGTCTTGGTTAAGGTCATTGTGGCCACAGGTGGGTTTTTTACCTCCCTGGCTGCCCAGTGGTCAGTGCATAGACTTTTTTCTAGTGTGATAGAACAGTGGGCCTGCTTATCAGCACCACTTCCTGTCTGGCTACCCTGTCCTCACAATGGTTTGAACCTAGGGTCCTCTGCCTCTCAAACATGGGACTGCCCGCTTGACAACGTACTAGCCAGATGCGCCACCAAAAAGCTTGCAGCTGTGGAGTAAGAGTACGATACGATCTTAATAACTTCTTAGTGATTGGGAGCAGTATTTTCACATCCGGATGAAAAGCGCACCCAAAGTAAACTGCCTGTTACTCAGGCCCAGAAGCTAGGATATGCATATACTTGGTAGATTTGGATAGAAAACACTAAAGTTTCTAAAACTGTTAAAATAATGTCTGAGTATAACAGAACTGATTTGGCAGGCAAAACCCTGAGGACAAACCATCCAGGGGGGAAAAAATTGAGGTCATAGTATTTCCCATTGGTTTTCTATTGAAAGCCCTATTTAATAGGAACCTGGTTGCAGTTCCTATAGCTTTCACCAGATGTCAACAGTCTTTAGAAATTGCTTGATGTTTTTATTTTGAGAAATGAAGTACGGCTGTTCTTTAAGTGTCATTCCTGATGGATTCTACTTTCTGGTGCGCGTGAACTGGAACGCGCTTCACGTTTTTATCCGGTATTGAAAACAGTTTATCCCGTCTTAAATTTTATCGATTATTTACGTTTTAGGATACCTGAGGTTGGATTAGGAACGTTGTTTGGACCAAGTTTACAGTTAACTTATTAGATACTTTGTAGTCATGTTGGGCGAGTTGGTACCGGTGTATTTCTGACCAAACGCGCCAAATGGACATTTTGGAGATATAAAGGACATTATCAAACAGAAGGACCATTTGTGATGTTTCTGGGACATTTGAGTGCCAACAGAAGATCTTCAAAGGTAAGGCATTTATTATATCGTTATTTCTGACTTGTGTCGCCACCTGCCAGCGGGGCGCTGTCCTCAGATAATCGCACGGTTTGCTTTCGCCGTAAAGCCTTTTTGAAATCTGACAATGCTGCTGGATTAACTAGAAGTTGAGCTTTATTTTTATGTATTACTTATATTTTTGTGAATATTGATTTTTCTGTGGTTTGAATTTGGCGCTCTGCAATTTCACTGGATGTTGTCAAATCGATCCCGCTAACGGGATTGGCGCGGGAAGGGATCACTAACAGGTGTTAACTTGGTTACATGAGCAGCAGGTTTAATGGCGTCTGGCTCCTCTCTCCCCAGGACCCTCTGGCCCATTTGTATGAACAGCAGGAGGCTCTGGACACTGGAGCTCTGGCAGGGTTCGGACAGCAGGTAAGAGACACTACCATCTCCACTTTTCACATCCAGCCTTCAAACTGTGGCATCTCTTGCCTTTTTAATTTCCACTCTCCTTTGTTATCTTGAATTTTTATATATACATGTGTAACTACATGCAGCATAGAATAACTTGATGAATGTCTCCGTAGCGGTTTGGTCACCCCGGCTACAGTGAGCAGGCCTCCTCCCACTATAGTTACCCCCCCAGCCCGCCCTCGTCTTCCTACTACAGCTCGGTGGCACCCGGCCCCGGCAGCCTCCCCTCCGGCCATCTCAACAAGGTAGGCCCACACTGACACCCACCCTCACTGCTGCTTAGACTTTTCCTCTGCCTCTTCCCAATGTAATCAACAGATCTAATGAGGATTGAGTGTCTGATCAAAATATAAAGGATGACCTCTGTTATTTAGACTTAGCGGAGATGTCTTGACATCTGTTGGCTAGCCTAGCACCCATGTTGGGGACAATCTAAGTTCTAAAACGTTATGAAACAGTTGGGCTGAAAATGTTAAGTCAAATTATTGGCTAAATCTGGGTGTCCTTGGTCCACTCAGACGAATGCTGACAACACATGATCCGATATGCTTGAAGCCGTACATTGTTGCATAACCACAGTAGCCATGCTGGCAGAACGATGACAAACAAAATGGCGGAGGAGTGTCCTGCAGAGATTTTGTAGCAGAATCCTGTGAAGTCACATGTGGATGTTCGATATTGCGTCTTTCTGTTTGAGTGGACTGTGTCAAAGTTGAAGGGATAGATCGGGCTTTACTGTGCCTGTTTGTTCCTCTTAGTTTTGCGCTCACAAAGACCCAAGCCGCCCGTCTTTACTGGAAATCAAAACGTACATATTGTGCCTTTTTTAGATGAGACCAATGCATTGTGGTTCTGTTTTGATCACTGAACACTGTTTGTCTGTTCAGGCTGTGGGCATGCCTCCTGTGAGCCACTCTAACCTGTACCCATCTGGTCTGGGGATGAAGGTCAGTGTGCCTCTTTGTCATTGTCGGTTGGTCTGCCATTTCCTGTTCTGTCCCCGTTTTTCACCATGGCATTTACAGTAGTTATGTCTCTGCCCCCTCTAGACTCCCATTGGTGGTCACAAGCGTCTGATCCCGTCTCCAGAGCCCAGCCCAGAAGGGGGCTACGTGGGACAACACTCCCAGGGCCTGGGGGGCCACTATGCTGACTCCTACCTGAAACGCAAGCGTGTCTTCTAATGTAAACCAATCAAAGCTTCTTGTACGATTTGCCAATTAACAGCCAGGATATGGCTCTATTTCCCCCAGGAGCTCCTCCAATCAGCTTTTAGGTCTGGGCTTGGCGGTCCAGTGGTCTCTCACTTGTGTTCCTGCCAGCGATTTTCCCCCCCCCCTGGAGGGCGCTGGGGTTGCAGCCAGTCGCTAATCAGGACATAACAATGCGTGCCAGTGTATGGGAGTTTTGATGTTGTTTTTTGTGTGTAAATATATGATTTCAGTGTGCTTGTAAATGAAATTTTATCCTTTGATTTTTAATGTCTTATTTTTTCTATCAGGAAATCCCTTTGTTTAAAAATGGGGAGTTACCTTGTACTATAAGAAAATAATTGTAAAATCTGATTTCAGGTCTTTTTTTCCTCTGCGTATTCCCTTCATTGGTTGGCTGAGCACTTTTAATTTTAATTTTTATATTTTGTATTAGTTTTTTCTTCCTGTTGTGATGGTGTCAACGGGTTTCTATTTTTAAAAGTTTTTCCTCCCATTATTTTTGTATATAGTTCATTAGTTTGATGGGATGTTTTTTTTCTTCCCGCTCCTTCCTCCTACAGGGATTATGTACTGACTGTCTGGACAGGATTCAGGCCTTCGATTCATGTAGATCTGTGTAGCAGTACTGCCTTTGTCCTTTGGAAAAACTGTCCCCTTACCAAAAAACTAGTCTGGAATATGCTGTTTTCCACCCCTCCATCTCATTTGGGAGCCCGTTCTCTGCACTGAATGTTTGGTGTTGCACTTGGAGGACACGGGTGGGTCACAATTCTCCAGGTTTGTTGCATTTCTACTGTTCTCACTACTTTTTTATTTTTACCCCCCATTCTGTTCTCTGCAGAATCTTGTATATTCTGTTTTGACGTGAGCTCTTTGTCGGCTGAGTATTTGCATCTCAACCACCATGGCACCTGATTTGCTCTCGTTCGTTTGGAGGGGATGGTAGCTGTGCCTTATCCAGACTTTAATATCTACAGATTATAACAGTAAGCAGGGACACCTGTAGCCTCTGTTCACCCAAGCCTAAACATTAATTAACTGTACTTTCATTTATTAATGAGCCATGGCTAGGTTGGCTCTCCTGTGGCTGGCTGTCCCTCCCCTGTAGACCAGCAGGGGGGGCTGTTTATCCTCAGGCAAAACTGAAATTAAATCAAGCTTGACAGTTTCACACTGATGGTTGACAAACTGAAACAGGTTGTAGAATTTATATCCAGTTTTCCAGTCCAGGAGAAGTTGACTTCCTATCTGAAGTGTTACTATGATGGGAGTGTCCAGTGACTCTTAACAGGTGTTTACTCGGCCTGCCTCGAAGGTTTGCATGGAAATTAAGCTTATGATTGGTCAGTGATTGAGTTCTTAGTCTGTGAAGAATAATCTGGTTGACATTTTGATCGTGATCACCATTACCTCTTGACTTCTGATGGGAACTGCAATTACACTTGAGCCTTAAGTTATTATTTTTTTGTCATCTCATCTTCCCCTCTGGGCTTTTTGACTACATCCCATTGTTTTTTGCCGAGTACATACTTTAAAGCTTGATCATTTCCTCGGAGACCTAAACTCTTGTTTTCTCAATCATATCTTTGGCCTCTGGTCTGTTTTAAGATTGAATCTGCTGCTCAATATTTTGTGTGTTTTAGTGACCATTACCAAGTGCAGCCACCTGTCTAATGGTAGCTTTCCCCATGTTCTGTATTGACCAATAGGTGCTGCTCTATATGAATTAAGATTGCTTTTGTTTTTCCTCATACATGCTGTCTGTCATCTGTAATGCGATATGTGTCTGTTTTGGAGCAAGTAAATGTTATTTAATTAATCTTTTTGTGGTTAGTTCATTTACATGGTCAATATGCTGGCTGTGTTCGACCGCGCTTGTGTTACGTTTTGATGCTCAGTTAACTCAGGAAAACACTGACTTGCAAAGTTTGGTTGACAGCGTTGCCATGGATGCAGCCACCACACCTGAGCCCCCCCCTGCCTTCTCTCATAAGTGAGGAACACAGATCAAACTTGTAAATAAATTGTTACTCCTGTGGCTCTCTAGTACCCCTTTGGGTTGTTCATGTTATTTATAACACTACCTCCATAATCCTTAACTGTCAAATGAATACATTTAGAGTCCTGTACTCATGCAACTGGCTTAAAGAAGCCCCATAATTCCAAATACCAGATGGTTGGCATGCAGACCAGCACTCATTTTTGGTTGTAGGTCTACCCTATGCACAAGGACTGTTTCAATAGTCTTTCCTAAACCAATTCTGCTATTCATCAACTGACATTTTCATTGGCTGCCTTGAAACCACTGTCAAGGTAAATCAATGATACAATAGATGGCTTCAGAATACAGATACAAACTGACCAAGTATGGCTTCTGTCATGACTGCTGCGTAGGATGGCTGTTAGGGGGTGAGGATAGTTCTGTTTTTCTTGTTTCTGGGCCTGTGCCTTGGGCCACAAAGTGTCTCCCACATGCACAACACAGTCCTGGAGTTGCACAGACATGGAGAAGGATGTTAGTCTACTTTAGACTTGGTGAACGTGGCTCTGGCAATTCATATACTGGCTGACGCAGCCTGCTTCCCAGAGTCATGGCTGTGTTTGTCAACTCCAAAGGTTAAGATTTAAATACTACTCGTATCAATAAACACACAACCGGTGCGTTTTGTGGCGAGGAGGATAAATGTCAATACGAAATGGAGAGACTGGCATGAGTATGGAAAATGTGGAAATGTTAACTCTTAGTTTTGTCCAGTTCTCCCTCTGACTAGTCAGTGGGTAATAGGAGGGGGAGTTATGACTGGTGTTTAGGGTACATTATATTGTGGACATCATGGTTGTACAGTAGGGTGGAAATGTTTTGAAACGGAGTACTTCTAACTGAGCTTGTCCAATAAAATGTGTTTACTGTTTCCTTATCTTACAGCAGAAAAAGAGCTGATGCGGTTAAGGCCATCAGCACTTTGATACTTGTGAAAACCGTTGGGTTAGGGCACACCATGGCCTAACGTTTTACTGATGGTGCCCTTCACCCCCTCAGCTCCTCTACTGTAAGAAACAAGGGGGACTGAAGAGGTCCTGTAATCAGGCTACAAGGTGACTTTGGCTGGCTGTTACTGTCTCCTGGTCACAACCGCTAGAAGTAGCAGCAGTTATTGACTGGGGCACTGAGGTGAAACAAATTAGATCCCATGTAGAGGAAATGTTTGATTTACATTTAGGCAGCGAACATTGGCTGAACACCATTCTCATATGGTTTAAATGGAACGTTCATATCAATTTTATGACAAAGGAAACAAATGTTACCATAGAAATGGAACGTTGCTCAGATGGTTGCATCATTTTAGCATATTGGAAACGATAAATCTGCTCACCTCCCATTTTGTATTTGTTGATACTTTTAGTGCCCCTAATCTCTCTTGTGGTGCCTGCTGTCTGTAACCAGAGCGCTCTGGGGGAACCACCAAACGCGGCTCAGTGGACGGTGTGTCAGACACATTTAGATTTCTGCCTTTCATATTTCCACCCACGCGCGTAGTTGCCGTTGAATGCTGCAGAAACCTGTCATTTTCCAAAATACAGGAGGGAGGGAAGTGCTAGGAAAAGCAGAGGACTGCACCGTAAATATCAGCAGCAGAGAAAACAATGGTTTCCCTGTGCTACACTTACAGACATGAAGTGTGCCTATTATGCAGGATCAATTCTGTTTAATCAGTATAGTGAAATGACAATTGAACACTCAATCAACCAGAGACTGTTAGGGGGTTTACAAATCACACTAATTTTCAGATACAGGAGCTGTTTTTAGCATGAATACCTCTTGGACCCTCCCCCCTTTCCACTACATGGCTTGCATTGCTGACTATAAAAGCTTTGGTAGGTGAAGTGAAAAATGTAAGGCTGCCTGCTATGTTTTATTAATCAGGAATCTGTGGTGGCCAATGGGTCCGGTTCCAAAGTTAAAATAAAAATCGATTGCTTTGCCATGTACGCTCCATTTCAGTGGTGCCACATCCGTGGTGTCCAATGCCCATGTTCCATACAGAAGCAGTATCAGCATCATTACTAATTGTGTTTGAAACAGAAGCCATGGCAGTGGATGGGGAGATGGGAGAGCAGCAGTGAGGAAATTGGACAGCCTTGTGGATGGGTCAGCTACTGGATTTTGCTCTCAGATATCCTCTCCAGCCTCATCAATATGGTCTTAAGAAGCTCCTAAATCTACTTATCTGGCCTTTAAAGTCATAGATGTTGCTCAGCTGGTCCCCAAAGTAAACCACAGTCTCCTCAAGGTCTCCCATTCCTAATACATTAGATCACGTCATCTCCCTCTCTTTCCCACCTCGGCCCTGGAACACAAACACACACAGAGAGACACTGCAGTCCAGGTTCAAATGGAGTTTAAAGGAGGACGCTGGTCGGTAACGGGCTCATAGCCAATATGAATACGCTGCTCCACCACTGCAGCATTGCAGAAAAAGAAAATGTAGACACTGAGGTTATTTCTAGTTTTGTATCAGACCATGTAATACAAAATACATCAGATACCCCGCTGGAGGAAAATACATCTATTTCATTCTTATGCGTGGCTGCATTCACATGGTGGCCATTCTCTGACACCATAGGCATATGAGCATGTATGGACTACCTTCCACCACCCATTGTCCTACAGTACAAATGATCAACCACATATTTACTGATACACGTGATCACCACACACACACAAAGTGAGTGGCCAGGCCAGATTATTCTTCACTGTCAGAAAAGTGGTGTGGATTAATATTTCATGGGCCTCCCTAAGAGGAGCTCCAATTCCCTGGTGCACACACTACACTACGTTACACTACACACAGCTTGGGACAGAGGCCAGACAGACACAGGGCTTTCTTGGCATGATATAAATAGAGGAGTCTTTCATGTTTTGGTGATGCATCAAAGAGCGAGAGTGCTCCTTTTCCGGAATCATCTTAATATCAATATTCCAAAACATCAAATACCCAGCAGGCACAGGTTTATGTTGGGCTCTCTTTCTCTCTCACAGACAGACAGACACGCATACACTATATTCAGAGGACTAATGTGAATAACCTCCACATTGTTTCGCCAGCAGCATGTAATATAATTTACGAAAGTTCAGTCAGTAAGGCTGGTCTGAATGGATCGTCACTATCATGAATCTAGTCAACTCATATAATTCACATTGCTTACTATCTCACTTACCAGCAGGTATTTATAAGGTAGTGTCTATAACGTTACCTCATCAGTATAGCCGGTATTCATAGGGTAGTGTTTATAATGGTACCTCATTAGCACATCCGGTATTTATATGGTAGCTTTTATAAAGATACCTCATCAGCGTAACAGGTATTTATATGGTAATGATTATAACATTACCTCATAAGCATATCAGGTATCTATGGTAGTGTTCATAATGTTACCTCATAAGCATATCAGGTATCTATGGTAGTGTTCATAATGTTACCTCATCAGCATATCAGGTATCTATGGTAGTGTTCATAATGTTACCTCATCAGCATATCAGGTATCTATGGTAGTGTTCATAATGTTACCTCGTCAGCATATCAGGTATCTATGGTAGTGTTCATAATGTTACCTCATCAGCATATCAGGTATCTATGGTAGTGTTCATAATGTTACCTCATCAGCATATCAGGTATCTATGGTAGTGTTCATAATGTTACCTCGTCAGCATATCAGGTATCTATGGTAGTGTTCATAATGTTACCTCATCGGCATATCAGGTATCTATGGTAGTGTTCATAATGTTACCTCATCAGCATATCAGGTATCTATGGTAGTGTTCATAATGTTACCTCATCGGCATATCAGGTATCTATGGTAGTGTTCATAATGTTACCTCATCGGCATATCAGGTATCTATGGTAGTGTTCATAATGTTACCTCATCGGCATATCAGGTATCTATGGTAGTGTTCATAATGTTACCTCATCGGCATATCAGGTATCTATGGTAGTGTTCATAATGTTACCTCATCGGCATATCAGGTATCTATGGTAGTGTTCATAATGTTACCTCATCGGCATATCAGGTATCTATGGTAGTGTTCATAATGTTACCTCATCAGCATAGCAGGTACAGTATTTACACTGAGTACACAAAACATTAAGAACCCCTGCTCTTTCCAGGTGAAAGTTTTGATCCCTTATTGATGTCCCTTATTGAACCCACTTCAATCAGTGTAGATGAAGGGGAGGAGACAGGTTAAAGGAGTATTTTCAAGCCTTCAGACAATTGAGACATGGATTGTGTGTGTGCCATTCAGAGGATGAATGGACAAGACAAAAGATTTAAGTGCTTGTGAATGGGGTATGGTAGTAGATGCCAGGAGCACCAGTTTGTGTGAAGAACTGGTTCTGTGTGGCTCAGTTGGTAGAGAATGGCTAGGGTTGTGGATTCAATTCCCATGGGGAATAAGAATGAAAAATGTATTCACTCACTACTGTAATTCACTCTGGATAAGAGTGTCTGCTAAATTACTCAAATGTAACAGCAACACTGCTGGGTTTTTCATGCTCAACAGTTTCCTGTGTGCATCAAGAATGGTCCACCACACAAAGGACATCCAGCAAACTTGACACAACGGTGGGAAGCATTGGAGTCAATATGGGCTAACGTCCCTGTGGAATTCTTTCGATGCTGTGTAGATTCCTTGTCCTGTGGTTAAAGGGCTCAGGTCTCTTGGTTATGATTTGGAGAATGCATTCAGACTTATAAAATGTGAATATACAAGGTTCCATTATTTTTGTATTAAAGGCCCAATGTAGTTGTTTTTATCTCAATCAGTGCTGATATTAGCATGTAAATCTTGGTGGGACAAATACCCCCACATTTTTTAGATGCATGCCAGCAAAGCCAAGACACAACACAACACTAAACAATACATTAATTGCACTATAACAGAGACAAACGGTGCCCACAAACTGTTAGGGCCTACATAAAGCTGTCCCAACAGCAGAGATTTATTTTCAGCACAATGGAGTGAATCCTTACCACTGCTACAACTGGCTGTCAGTGGAGCCTTGTTTGGCATCGAAACAATTAATTCAGCCTTGTTTACTGCCTTTTTAAAAAACATACAGTGGGGCAAAAAAGTATTTAGTCAGCCACCAATTGTGCAAGTTCTCCCACTTAAAAAGATGAGGCCTGTAATTTTCATCATAGGTACACTTCAACTATGACAGACAAAATGAGAAAAAAAAAATCCAGAAAATCACATTGTAGGATTTTTAATTAATTAATTTGCAAATTATGGTGGAAATAAGTATTTGGTCATCTACAAACAAGCAAGATATCTGGCTCTCACAGACCTGTAACTTCTTCTTTAAGAGGCTCCTCTGTCCTCCACTCGTTACCTGTATTAATGGCACCTGTTTGAACTTGTTATCAGTATAAAAGACACCTGTCCACAACCTCAAACAGTCACACTCCAAACTCCACTATGGCCAAGACCAAAGAGCTGTCAAAGGACACCAGAAACAAAATTGTAGACCTGCACCAGGCTGGGAAGACAATCTGCAATAGGTAAGCAGCTTGGTTTGAAGAAATCAACTGTGGGAGCAATTATTAGGAAATGGAAGACATACAAGACCACTGATAATCTCCCTCGATCTGGGGCTCCACGCAAGATCTCACCCCGTGGGGTCAAAATGATCACAAGAACGGTGAGCAAAAATCCCAGAACCACACGGGGGGACCTAGTGAATGACCTGCAGAGAGCTGGGACCAAAGTAACAAAGCCTACCATCAGTAACACACTACGCCGCCAGGGACTCAAATCCTGCAGTGCCAGACGTGTCCCCCTGCTTAAGCCAGTACATGTCCAGGCCCGTCTGAAGTTTGCTAGAGAGCATTTGTATGATCCAGAAGAAGATTAGGAGAATGTCATATGGTCAGATGAAACCAAAATAGCTTTTTGGTAAAAACTCAACTCGTCGTGTTTGGAGGACAAAGAATGCTGAGTTGCATCCAAAGAACACCATACCTACTGTGAAGCATGGGGGTGGAAACATCATGCTTTGGGGCTGTTTTTCTGCAAAGGGACCAGGACGACTGATCCGTGTAAAGGAAAGAATGAATGGGGCCATGTATCGTGAGATTTTGAGTGAAAACCTCCTTCCATCAGCAAGGGCATTGAAGATGAAACGTGGCTGGGTCTTTCAGCATGACAATGATCCCAAACACACCGCCCGGGCAACGAAGGAGTGGCTTCGTAAGAAGCATTTCAAGGTCCTGGAGTGGCCTAGCCAGTCTCCAGATCTCAACCCCATAGAAAATCTTTGGAGGGAGTTGAAAGTCCGTGTTGCCCAGCAACAGCCCCAAAACATCACTGCTCTAGAGGAGATCTGCATGGAGGAATGAGCCAAAATACCAGCAACAGTGTGTGAAAACCTTGTGAAGACTTACAGAAAACGTTTGACCTCTGTCATTGCCAACAAAGGGTATATAACAAAGTATTGAGATAAACTTTTGTTATTGACCAAATACTTATTTTCCACCATAATTTGCAAATAAATTCATAAAAAATCCTACAATGTTATTTCCTGGATTTTTTTTCTCATTTTGTCTGTCATAGTTGAAGTGTACCTATGATGAAAATTACAGGCCTCTCTCATCTTTTTAAGTGGGAGAACTTGCACAATTGGTGGCTGACTAAATACTTTTTTGCCCCACTGTAGCTGATATGGCTGACTTGCTTAAAAAAATGTGGTTTCTACTGAAACATTAACGAGCGAGCTAAAACGGACATGGCACAGCGGTCTAAGGCACTGCATCTCAGTGCTAGAGGCGTCACTACAGACACCCTGGTTCGAATCCAGGCTATATCACAACAGGCCGTGATTAGGAGTCCCATAGGGCGGCGCACAATTGGCCCAGCTTCGTCCGGGTTTGGCCGGTGTAGGCCGTCATTGTAAATAAGAATTTGTTCTTAACTGACTTGCCTAGTTAAACAAAATAAAGAAAATATATATAGATCTATGTGTTCAGCACTTTTGAAATGTACAGCGCCAGAATGCAGAAAAATGGGCTGCTCTTAAAGTATTTTCCCTGTTCACCAAGTCAGAACCATAGGATAAATAAAGGGGACAATGAAAGCTCTTACAATATTAGATGATGAAATTTCTCACAAACAGGTTATAGGCTACATGTGCACCACTGAGTCAGAACAGTAACGTTAGGCGAAATTAAGAGGTGAAAATAGACCAAATTATTAGGGTGAGGCACATGGGCAACTAACAGCTTACTACACAACATACACTTAGTATTACTTTCTTAGTTACTGTATACATATCTCCCTGGCATATTACATCATTTATGCAGCAGCATTTAAGACATTTTTGGACTCACGTTGTGGTGAAGTGCTCACTTAAACAGGAAGGTGGCGCGGCGGTCCTTCGTGGGCAAATTTTGTCATCAAAGAAAGAGAAAGATTGACAATTCCGAGTTGGATGACCGTTCAAAACGTATTTTCCCAGTCTGAGCTTGTTTATTCCCGACTTCCCAGTTGCAATGCTTGCGGTTAGACACTGTCACCGATTCCTTTCAAACCACTCATTGTTGGATTTGCGATTTCCAACTTTGTTGTGTAATGTTTATGTCCAATGGCGGATGAGCACGATACATTTTATCTATAATTTCTCTTCATTATTTCTCTTCATATGACAAGGATTAAAAAGGATTTGCAAGTAGATTGTCGACTTGATTCATGATGATGACTGCTAGCTAAGATTTTGAAAGTAAGATGTTGACATGATCAGTCCAATCAAAGCTACTGTACATATAACGTGATTTGACGTAATTTCATCTGTGGCCAATGACCTTGAGCCTTCATGGAAAGGCACTACTAATGTAACTATATGCAGAGGGCTAGAATTTTCCATGTCTACCCTTACTAAGGACTGGTGACTTAGTTTCCCCATGAGTGACAGGACACTGAGCCAATCACAGCACAACACTCCTATTTTCTGCTGGTCCGCCCCACCACCACGGAAAGCACTGAGCTAGGCTGAAACACCTGCATCTTGGAGCTGCCTTACTCAAGAAAACAAAAAAAGAGACCATGTTTGTATGCGGCTTTATTCACTCAATTATATATTTATATTTTTTACATTGTTTGAAAACTGATATGTGACTCGTATTAATGCCAAAATAACATGCAAAACAGGCAAGCCCCCCCAAAAAAATATGTCCCACCTGCCCTGAATGACGTGCACTGGTCTCAATATCAAATAATTTCTGGGTAACAATTAAGTACCTTACTGTTAAAAAAAAAAAGACAAAAAGGAAACGAAAATAGCTTCTTAGCAAAGAACAATTTCTCAAACAAGAATGTTGCTAGGACTGTCTGGGAGTGGTCTGAGTGAGGGGCCTAATTGGACGAGCCTAATGGGAGGGATATGTAACCTGAAAGGTTTGAAACTATGTGTTATTGATCCATTAACTTATACTGCAGGCCAAAACTTCATCTCAACAAAACAGGCGGACATTTCAGGTGTTCTTTTCAAACAGTTCTTACACTAAACTGCATTTTCATCATTTTCACAATTTCACAGAACTATTCCAACCTCACACTATAAATGCAAAAGTATGTGGACACCCCTTCAAATTAGTGGATTCGGCTATTTCAGCCACACCCGTTGCTGACAGGTGTATAAATTAGAGCACAGAGCCATAAAATCTCCATAGACAAACATTGGCAGTAGAATGGCCTTACTGAAGAGCTCAGTGACTTTCAACGTGGCACCGTCATAGGATGCCACCTTTCCAACAAGTCAGTTCGTCAAATTTCGGCCCTGCTAGAGCCAAAATGTTGGACTAATTGCACTTAGCACTTGCACTATGAAACTGCACTTACTCTGCCTATTTGTTTGTAAATATCCTTTGCTACTTATTTTCATTTTTAGATGTGATATGTTTTATGACTGCTGCAAGATGAATTTCCTCTGAGGACATTAAAAGTTTTCTGAACCTGAATCTGTAAGTGCTGTTATTGTGTAGTGGAAATGTCTAGGAGCAGCAATGGCTCAGCCGTGAAGTGGTAGGCCACAGAAGCTCACAGAATGGGACCGGCGAGTGCTGAAGCTCGTAAAAATCGTCTGTCTTCAGTTGCAACAGTCACTATCAAGTTCCAAACTGCCTCTAGAAGCAATGTCAGCACAATAACTGTTTGTCGGGAGCTTCATGAAATTGGTTTCCATAGCCGTGCAGCCGCACACAAGCCTAAGATCGCCATGCGCAATGCCAAGCGTCGGCTGGAGTGGTGTAAAGCTTGCCGCCATTGGACTATGGAGCAGTGGAAATGTATTCTCGGGAGTGATGAATCACGCTTCACCATCTGGCAGTCCGACGGACGAATCTGGGTTTGGCGGATGCCAGGAGAACGCTACCTGCCCCAATGCATAGTGCCAACTGTAAAGTTTGGTGGAAGGAATAATGGTCTAGGGCTGTGTTTCGTGGTTCGGGCTAGGCCCCTTAGTTCCAGTGAAGGGAAATCTTCACACTACAGCAAACAATGGCATTCTAAACGATTCTGTGCTTCCAACTTTGTGGCAACAGTTTGGAGAAGGCCCTTTCCTGTTTCAGCATGACAATGCCCCCATGCACAAAGTGAGGTCCTTCCAGAAATGGTTTGTCAAGAGCTGTGTGGAAGAACTTGACTGGCTTGCACAGGGCCCTGACCTCCATCCCGGCAAACACCTTTGGGATGAATTGAAAGGCTGACTGCGAGCCAGGCCTATTCGCCCAACATCAATGCTTGATCTCACTAATGCTCTTGTGGCTGAATGGAAGCAAATTCCCGCAGCAAATTTCCAATATTTAGTGGAAAGCCTTCCCAGAAGAGTGGAGGCTGTTATAGCAGCAACGGGACCAACTCTGTATTAATGCCCATGGTTTTGGAATGAGATGTTTGACAAACAGGTGTCCACATACTTTTGGTCATGTTGTGTATATATATAAAACACAGAAAATCACGTTTTTGACTGCACTGGGACTTTAAATGATTACTGTAGCCTATAGCCATCTCTCTCCACAGCTGTAGAATATCTAACTGATAAACAAAAAAAGATGTTTGATGTGAGAGCATTTCTGCAGATTAAAAAGAAAATGATTTAATGCTTTTATGGGTAAGCAGACGTGCTCATATGTGATATTACAAATACTTCATTCGATGGCGCACGGTGCCTGGAGATTTAATAAAAACTGGAGCTGAGAATCCCTGATCATTATGCATCAGCAGATGAGATGATAATATGATTAATGCTATGAGATGCAGTTGTGAATGCGCTCTACAAACGCATCTTGCATTGAGAGTGCTCTTGGTTTCAACCCTGCGTGTCTAGATATGATCCAATTATGCTGAAAACGGTCAGAGAAATCTTAAGTGACAGCTCGCATCAGTGGAACGACTCTGACAAATAGCTAAAACGGATACAACAAATAGCGCGTTTGTGAGAAGTGGTTATCCATTTACTACGGCTTACACTTTTGACCACGTCGGCAGTGCACTGAAAGCAGACAGTGGTGAAAAACGATTTAGTAGGCTATTAAAATACATCAGTTCTTTTGATTTTATGCTTTTCAGGAGAATATCGTCAATATGAGGGAAATATTAATACGTTATTAAATTCCTTTCAGTCCAAAGAGATAAACCAACTGGACAGGAGCCGCGAGTGTGGGCTTGCTGGAGAGAAAAAAGAGAGTGAGAAAGGAGCGAGAGACTGGAGGGGTTGATGATGCGTTATGGTTAATGTAACATTTGTCGTCAATCTGGAGTTCAGACGTGACAATGGACAGATAATGGAAGCAGCGACTACAGGACTTCGACAGTCAATGCTTTTCTGGTAGCCTTTTGCTTTTGATAATGCATTGTGTGAAGAAGAGCGGCAAAGAAAATAACATCGCGTGGGTTTTGGATACAGGCACAACCACAACTCCAAAGGCAACCGAAATTATGTAATTAATGGAGATGTTCTATTGCTCGAAGTCTAATTTAATCTCAAACTGAAATAATTGCATCAAACATTTTAATATAGGGGAAAGTCGAGACAGTGGGCTCCGCGCGTGCGGCTCAGCCTATGTAGTCCCAGATGCACGACGGTATTCTGTGTTACTTTTTATGGCTACAGCTGGAGACCGAACGGTTACGAGCGAGCTTTAACAGACATGTGCGGTCGGGAGCAGCAATAATATCCCTCATCGCACAGGAGCCAGCGGTCTGTGATTCTGCAATAAGGAGCTGATAAAAGCAATACATTGTTCTGTAACTAAAGTGATCCAGTGCGCAATGGGCGACAAGGCGTCAAACTTCAGGGGAAGCACCGGCGAGGGGCTATCGTCACCTACCAGACGGATACTTTAACGATTGGCGAAGCTCTCAGCAAAAAACAAGGGAAGCGTTTTACATTTAGAAGAGAGATTAACTTTTGGTTGGGAATTTAATTGGATAAACGGTAGGAAAAAGAAAGGCACTTTCTGGGTGAAATTAGTCACATTCTCTCTGACAGTACCACTGTGATAATGGTCGAAAGATTTAAATGTTATTATTTAAGATATTACATATAACATCGGACTGCACTTGACTTGGTCACTTTTGTCTACACAATTACACAGGGTAGGCTACGATTAAGTGGCAATGATGGACATTAATAGGTTAGTAATTTGAAGTCAAAGAATATATAGCCATATTATTATTTGTGTCAATAAGTTGAGATATAAAAGGGATATTTTAATTTGCACTATGATGGAAGTACCACCACCATGCTCGAAAAAGAGCCTTTCTCTCTCGCTCCCCGTTCCCCGGGAGCAGGCGACCCTAAAGCCTCCGCAACATCTTTGGAGGCAGCCACGGACCCCCATCAAAATCAAACACCGGGGATACTCCGACACCGACCGCCATCACCACCGAGGGATAGAGCGCTCTAATGCCATGGACACGAGCGACAGACCTGGGCTTAGGAAGTGTCGGATGTCCTGGCCATCCTCGTTCCAAGGAACCACGAACCCCTCCATCGGCAATTGTGTTGGAAATAAACGGTATGACGTGCATCCAACAAACATTTCCAAACATTATAATCGCCGTACATATGCATAAATAGAGCCACTAATAATGAGTGGGTGGTGCTCTGTGTTAAAGTATGCCGGAAGGGTTAACTGATACGAGGTGTTTGGTATTGGGAGGCGGGACGCGTGGGTTCTCGGTGGTGATGCTTTATGCGTCTTGGGCATGTCAGAGAACATGAGTTTAAGCACTCGGATTGGCACTGTCTGTAAACCCGCCCGCCCACACAAAAACAGGAATAACAAGGGAAAATATCAATAACGTTTTAAGAGTAGCCTAGGCCTATATGACCATGACAAACATATTATATAGATAACAGAAATGTATTTGTTTTGCGCGTTTCTAATGGATTCAAAGGTCTAGTGGGTGCGTTCGTGCGTGCGTACTTGACTCAGATAATCTTCCACTGAAACGTTCGGCTATTTGCAATGTAGGTATAGCTGATACGCCATCCATGGGTACAGTTCACATAGAAGTCGGGAATCTCCATGTAACATACCAGGACAGGTCAGGTGCATCACCTACAGGTATTGGTTTTCATTTCAGTGCTTGAGTGCCTCAGTATGATATCATCTAGCAGCTTCCAGCTGCTAAATTTTTATTGGATGTTACATTTCAAAAAATCGTATAAAAGTTTATTTGTCATGTACTCCCCTGCTATTGTGAATTTACTCAGTCATTATTATTCACGATTTCATTCAGGATTATCCACATGAATGTAGAAGTGTTTAGAAACATATTCTATTCTTATTTACAATAAAAGTGATTCCAAAATGACACAATACATTATTTATCATTCATTTCAATTTGGCACAAAAAAATCTGAAACACAACCAAATCAAACAGCAAATGAATCCAGAAAATGTGTGGAGTCAGTAGTTTGATGTAGTCATTGTGTACTATGAATATGGGACCAAATACTACTTTAATACGCATATAAGTGAATTTGTCCCAATACTTTTGGTCTCCTGAAATGGGGGGACTATGTATAAAAGTGCTGTCATTTTTAAACTATTCACCGATATGGATGAAAATACCCTCAAGTTAAAGCTGACAGTCTGCACTTAACTTCAAAGTCATTATATCATTTGAAATCCAAAGTGCTGGAGGACAGAGCCCAGAAAAAGTCACTGTCCCAATACTTTTAGAGCTCAATGTATAAATACTAAAAAGGTATGTACAGCAGTAGTTATATAGGATGAGCTATGTCGAGAATACAGTATGCACATACCCTGAGTATACCAAACATTAGGAACACTTTTCTAATATTGAGTTGCCCTCAGAACATCCTCAATTTATCGGGGCATGGACTCTACAAGGTGTCGGAAGCTTTCCACAGGGATGCTGGCCCATGTTGACTCCAATGCTTCCCACAGTTGTGTCAAGTTGGCTGGATGTCCTTTGGGTGGTGCACCATTCTTGATACACACGGAAAACGTGAAAAACGTTGAGCGTGAAAAACCCAGCAGCATTGCAGTTCTTGACACAAGCCGCCATAGCTGCAGGAAGTAGGGGTGTTGAGGGTGCTGCAGCATTCCTGAAACAACAGAATTAAAAAATATATATATTAATAAAAAACTATATATATATGAAGAAAAAAATCTCACAAAAGTAGTGCCTTTACTAGTCCTCTATTAGTGGACCGATATACACCTATGTGAGAATGCTGTTTTATTGACTACAGCTCAGCATTCAGCACCATAGTGCCCTCAAAGCTCATCAATAAGCTCAGGACCCTGGGACTGAATACCTTCCTCTGCAACTGGATCCTGGACTTCCTGTCGGGCCACCCCCGGGCTGGTGAGGGTAGGCAACAATACATACGCCATGCTGACCCTCAACACGGGGGCCCCTCAGTGGTGCGTGCTTAGTCCCCTCCTGTACTCCCTCTTCACCTTACGACTGCGGGAACGCGCACGACTCCAACACCATCAATACCACACCACGGTGGTAGACATGATCACCAACAACGATGAGACAGCCTATAGGGAGGAGGTCAGTGACCTGGCAGTTTGGTGCCCGAACAACAACCTTTCCCTCAATGTCAGCAAGACAAAGAAGCTGATCACGGACTACAGGAAATGGAAGGCCGAGCACCCCCCCCCACCCACATCGACAGGGCTGTAGTGGAGGGGATCGAGAGCTTTAAGTTCTTCGGTGTCCACATCACTAAGGAATTAACATGGTCCACACACAACAACACAGTCGTGACGAAGGCACGACAACGCCTCTGCTAAATAGTTAACCAAATAGTTACCCGGACTATCTGTATTGACCCCTTTTAGCACCAGCTCTTTTGACTCATCACATACGCTCCTGCTCCTGCTTATTATGTATCCTGTAGCCTCGTCACTTTACCCCTACCTGCATGTACATACAGAATCAACCTCAATTACATCGTACCCCTGCACATCGAGTCAGTCCTGGTACTCAGTGTATATAGCCAGGTTATCACTACTCATTGTGTATTTATTCCTTGTGTTATTATGTTTCTATTATTTCTCTGTTCTCTCTGCATTGTTGGGGAGGGGCCGTAAGAAAGCATTTCACTGTTAGTCTACACCTGTTGTTTACAAACAATGTGACAAATACAATGTGATTTGAGCTGACGTTAAAGGCGAGGTGAGACGGACTGATCCACAAATCACCTTGCATCCCAAATAACCAGTCAATATTATTTGGATATCAGTCAGTCAGTCCGTCACAGTTTACCCTTGGTACATCACGGTGTTGCCGCTCTCGATCACGGCCATTGACATCATCAGGCTTTCTGATT
This sequence comes from Salvelinus namaycush, assembly GCF_016432855.1. Lineage (NCBI taxonomy): Eukaryota > Metazoa > Chordata > Actinopteri > Salmoniformes > Salmonidae > Salvelinus > Salvelinus namaycush. The sequence goes on along the minus strand of NC_052347.1, from coordinate 9,822,357 downwards.
AGGGAAGCTTGATTCTGGACAAGGCTAGGTTGGGTATTACTGACAATGCTTCATTTTATGATCGCCACAGTGGCACAAAGACATAGCCCACAGGTTATGAAATAGTGATGCATTATGCTTTAATCCAATATGGCGATAGAATTACCATATAAGTACCTGGGGTTTTTTCGAGATAGTAACGGTTGCACAGGAAAGCGTCATCAGGACTGAAAGCTATACTCTGTTAAAGCTTTCCTAATGAACCATTGTAATTGGATGAGCCAAGTCAGACAAAAATCTATATCTGACTGTTGTTTCTCTCACAACAATTAAAAGTCCTCCCAGTCCAATATCAATCTTTAACTTCATCAATATGACGATGGCTTCTTTGGCAACTCTTGAGCTGCTATTTCCCAAATGTTGAAAGAACAGGGGGAAATAAGGAGATCTGAACGCCACCTCTGTTTGACTGACTCACACGTTGTATAATTGTATTTTCACGTATTCAACACAGAAGCATAATAGAGAATGTGTGTGTGTGTGTGTCTGTGTACTGTTTGTGTTTGTGTGTAGGAAAGCTAGAGTGAGAAAAAGAGGCAGGCCTTCATGCTGTTATTCCAAGCTGTTCCTCCCATGTGACACACTGATACCCCCAGATGTTTCTCCTGAATGTGTGTGTGTGGGCGTGAAAGAGTGTGTTGGAGTGTTTGTGGTTCTCTCTCTCTTTTTTCGCCCTCCCTCTCTCTCTCTGTTTCCTTCTCTCTCTCTCTGTTTCTCCCTCCCTCCCTCTCTCTGTTTCTCTCTCTCTCTCTCTGTTTCTCCCTCCCTCCCTCTCTCTCTCTGTTTCTCCCTCCCTCCCTCTCTCTCTGTTTCTCCCTCCCTCCCTCTCTCTCTGTTTCTCCCTCCCTCCCTCTCTCTGTTTCTCCCTCCCTCTCTCTCTCTGTCTCTCCCTCTCTCTCTCTGTTTCTCCCTCTGTTTCTCCCTCCCTCCCTCTCTCTGTTTCTCCCTCCCTCCCTCTCTCTGTTTCTCCCTCCCTCTCTCTGTTTCTCCCTCTCTCTCTGTTTCTCTCTCTCTGTTTCTGCCCCCCTCTCTCTCTCTGTTTCTCCCTCCCTCCCTCTCTCTCTCTGTTTCTCCCTCCCTCTCTCTGTTTCTCCCTCTCTCTCTGTTTCTCCCTCTCTCTCTGTGTTTCTCCCTCTCTCTCTCTGTTTCTCCCTCCCTCTCTCTGTTTCTCCCTCTCTCTCTGTTTCTCCCTCCCTCTCTCTGTTTCTCCCTCTCTCTCTGTTTCTCCCCCTCTCTCTCTGTTTCTCCCCCTCTCTCTCTGTTTCTCCCTCCCTCTCTCTGTTCCTCCCGCTCACTCTCTGTTCCTCCCTCTCTCTCTCTCTCTCCAAATCGGTGGTTTCCAGAGCAGTAGTCCAGTAAAGACAGTGATTATTACAGTAATAATAACAGAGTCCTGTGGGTGTCATGGGCCCCTGCGGGCTGCCGGGTGCCCAGTCCTAGCTTCCTTCCTGTCAGGTTTCTTCTGGGCCACAGACTGCCGGCACGGCAGGCTCCTGGGAATAAGGCCAGCTCAACACTGACTGGAGTGGAAAAGCCTGATTTGTATTCCAGTCTCCAGGACAAGCTCACAGCCAGTCCAAGCATTAGTGCAGCAGGGCTAACTCTGTCTGACCCTACTCCCTTACTGTGGGTGGCAAGGCGCAAAGAGAAAGATGGAGAGAGAGAGGGGGAGTGAGTGTAAGGCTGCGTTTAGACAGGCAGCCCAATTCAGATATCTTTTTTCACTAATTGGTATTTTGACCAATCAGATCAGCTCTGAAAAAGATCTGATGTGAAAAGATCAGATGTTTTTGATTTAAACTGCCCTGCAGTTAATTGCCTCTGGGCCAAAGTTACAACATTAATTTTGAAGTGCATGAATGTAAATATTCTATGTTTTGCATCTATTATGTTACTTAACAATGATAGCTCTTTGAATCTCTCAATCAATCATAGACGATTACCGCCGGGTGACTGACAAGTAACCTTAGTTGCTAAGGGTGGGAAACATGGTTTCAGGGAGTGGGGTTGGGGGGGTTGTATGGAGACATGTTGGCTGGGTGGGGTTGGGGGGGTTGTATGGAGACATGTTGGCTGGGTGGGGTTGGGGTGGTTGTGGTTTTGTGGAGACATGTTGGCTGGGTGGGGTTGGGGTGGTTGTGGTTGTGTGGAGACATGTTGGCTGGGTGGGGTTGGGGTGGTTGTGGTTGTGTGGAGACATGTTGGCTGGGTGGGGTTGGGGTGGTTGTGTAGAGACATGTTGGCTGGGTGGGGTTGGGGTGGTTGTGTGGAGACATGTTGGCTGGGTGGGGTTGGGGTGGTTGTGTGGAGACATGTTGGCTGGGTGGGGTTGGGGTGTTGGCTGGGTGGGGTTGGGGTGGTTGTGGTTTTGTGGAGACATGTTGGCTGGGTGGGGTTGGGGTGGTTGTGGTTGTGTGGAGACATGTTGGCTGGGTGGGGTTGGGGTGTTGGCTGGGTGGGGTTGGGGTGTTGGCTGGGTGTGTGGGGTTGGGGTGTTGGCTGGTTGGGTGGGGTTGGGGTGGTTGTATGGAGACATGTTGGCTGGGTGGGTGGGGTTGGGGTGTTGGCTGGTTGGGTGGGGTTGGGGTGGTTGTATGGAGACATGTTGGCTGGGTGGGGTTGGGGTTGGGGTGGTTGTGTGGAGACATGTTGGCTGGGTGGGGTTGGGGTGGTTGTGTGGAGACATGTTGGCTGGGTGGGGTTGGGGTGGTTGTATGGAGACATGTTGGCTGGGTGGGTTGGGGTGGTTGTATGGAGACATGTTGGCTGGGTGGGGTTGGGGTGTTGGCTGGGTGGGGTTGGGGTGGTTGTATGGAGACATGTTGGCTGGGTGGGGTTGGGGTGGTTGTGTGGAGACATGTTGGCTGGGTGGGGTTGGGGTGGTTGTGTGGAGACATGTTGGCTGGATGGGGTTGGGGTGGTTGTGTGGAGACATGTTGGCTGGGTGGGGTTGGGGTGTTGGCTGGGTGTGTGGGCTTGGGGTGTTGGCTGGGTGTGTGGGGTTGGGGTGTTGGCTGGTTGAGTGGGGTTGGGGTGGTTGTGTGGAGACATGTTGGCTGGGTGGGTGGGGTTGGGGTGTTGGCTGGTTGGGTGGGGTTAGGGTGGTTGTGTGGAGACATGTTGGCTGGGTGGGGTTGGGGTGGTTGCGTGGAGACATGTTGGCTGGGGGGGGTTGGGGTGTTGGCTGGGTGGGTGGGGTTGGGGTGGTTGTATGGAGACATGTTGGCTGGGTGGGGTTGGGGTGTTGGCTGGGTGGGGTTGGGGTGTTGGCTGGGTGGGGTTGGGGTGGTTGTATGGAGAAATGTTGGCTGGGTGGGGTTGGGGTGGTTGTATGGAGACATGTTGGCTGGGTGGGGTTGGGGTGGTTGTGTGGAGACATGTTGGCTGGGTGGGGTTGGGGTGGTTGTGTGGAGACATGTTGGCTGGGTGGGGTTGGGGTGGTTGTATGGAGACATGTTGGCTGGGTGGGGTTGGGGTGGTTGTGTGGAGACATGTTGGCTGGGTGGGGTTGGGGTGTTGGCTGGGTGGGGTTGGGGTGTTGGCTGAGTGGGTTTGGGGTGTTGGCTGAGTGGGTTTGGGGTGTTGGCTGAGTGGGGTTGGGGTGTTGGCTGAGTGGGGTTGGGGTGTTGGCTGAGTGGGTTTGGGGTGTTGGCTGAGTGGGTTTGGGGTGTTGGTTGGGTGGGGTTGGGGTGTTGGCTGAGTGGAGTTGGGTTGGGGTGTTGGCTGAGTGGGTTTGGGGTGTTGGCTGGGTTGGGTTGGGGTGTTGGTTGGGTTGGGTTGGGTTGGGGTGTTGGCTGGGTGGGCTTGGGGTGTTGGCTGGGTGGGGTTGGGGTGTTGGTTGGGTTGGGGGAATGGGAGGGGAGGTTGAGGGTGAAGGCCCACAAATGTTTTGTTTTCTTTTCCTGTTTTATTATATCTTAAACTCTGTATGTATTTCATACTTTTTCCCTCTTGTTTGAGTGGCAGCCTATGGGTACAGGTTTTATAAACATATAATTTGAAATGGATAATATACCTATAACCTCCCCAATTTAAAAAATAAAAATAGATAATAATAAAAAATATAAAAATACCAATTAGTTAAAAAAGGAACAAAATTGGTCTGCCTGTGTAAACACAGCATAAGGGTGTTTGTGAGCGGTGGCTGATAAGTAGAGTGTGTGTGTGTGATTGTGTGTATTTTGTGTGTACACAACAGTGTGCTTGTGAGGTCAGAAATATGTCTGTGTCTAAGTGTGCACTTTAGGTCATTAGTGAAATGGTGTGCATCTGTTTGTGGGTGTCTGCAATTAGGACAGCGTATGTATGAATATGCGAACGTTTGTATGAATAAATATTTTGGGAGTGGTTTGTTTTTAATCAATTGTGTTTGTGCATGTGTGGCTGTGTGTGTTTGTGTGTGTGTGTGTGTGTCTGTTTGTGTGTGTTGGTGGCAGGATGGTGTGTTAGCTGTGTCTGGATGGTAATAAGGCTTGTTTTATCTACATTCATATCGAAGGGGGGTTGGGATGGGGGGAGTCACACCATTTTCATTCTTTTCATTTATTCGAGCAATATCTCGCCCCCCGCGCTGACATCAGAATAATAATGAAAGTTGTGAGCTGGGTGCCTGGGCCCCTCTCTGGATTTATCAAGCTTTATTACTAACAGTTTGTCTCTAGCAGGCAGCTCTCCCTCTCTGTAACCCAGGGCTAGTGTAGCTTCCTTCAGGCCCATGGTATCTAAGGGGACACAGCTTCACGCACATCTGCTCATTCCCTTACTGATGTCCTGCTGATGGCACATGCCGGCATTTCTAAAGGCCCTGTGCAGTCAAAATTCAGTTTTTCAATTTTGTTTGTAAAATATTGTACAACAGCTGATGAATGGAATACTGTAAATGTGTTATTTCCTGATAGTTGCTGGTTGAAAATACAATCTATGCAGGACCTTCTAATCAGCAGGTTTTGCATGGGTTGAGTTTTGGCCTGCCTGGTAACATCACCAGGCGGTATAAATTAATAGACCAATCACAAAGAGAGGTCCAAACCCCTCTACCAACAGCTAGTTTTCAGGTTACATATCCATCCTATGAGGCCCCTCCCATTAGGTCCCTCACTCAGACCACTCCTACAGTCCTAGCAAAATTATCGCTTTGACCATTTGACCCCCACAAGCGCCAACTTCTGTCTGTAGAGTCCGAACAGTTGGGCTACACACTAATATGACCACATCATTGAAAGGCAGTGGCGTGTATCCATGGGTGCCAAGGGAAGCCAGGCTTCCCAAAAATATCAAATAATGTATATTTCGTCTCTCTGTGTTTCATAATTTCCCTTCAATTCACAAGAGGCTGAATGTATCTCACCGGAGAGAAGGCATCCGAGCGAACAAAACAGCGCCCTTCTGTCTCTGTATGTGTAGCCCATCTATCTGATGCGGTCTGGTCAAAAAGTGTATGATATTGTTGCCACCTGTAGCATTGAAGGCAAGGGAAGCCAGGGAGCATTTGGCCTTGATAAACTGAGTGAGCTCAACTGTGAATGGTCCTGGCGCACCGAAAAAAGTGTCAATGGAAGCCAGCTTGGATTTGGCTTCACACCAATCACATCAAGCCAAATGCCATTAACAGAAACAAACTTGAATTGTTGCATCTTGCTGTGTTGTCGTGCTCTTGTGGCTAGCTAGCTAGCTAAGATGGGCCCTTTCCTAAATTAGCCATGGACGGAAATAGGGATTTGGACTTGGAGTTTTACTTAATTCTCCAAACTGGCCATTGATTATAACGGCGATTCTGATCCGATTCTGATCAACAGATTCAGTGCTTCTGGCCTGAGAGGATGGAAGTTCAATATGTAGCTAGATGTAGTAGGCTAATGTTAACTAGCTGACTAATTGTTGCCCATGAAAGGAAGTTAGGTTAGCGAGCAAGCAATTTAGGTAGGTAGCCTAGGACAACAAAAACTAAAAGTGTGTACTGTATGACAGCATCATAGACTGTTTCAGCAGCATGAAAGAGACGAGAATGGCATTGGTGTTTCTGTACAATTTGGGTGAGTTAACATGTTTTTTCTACATATGCACGCACATACACAGAAAATCAGTACCATGGACAGCCACCTGATATTTAGCTTACGTTGATTGGACTAAATTGTTTTTTAATCTTTTAGTTGTCACTGTATTAGACTAAGCAGAGGTGATTTGACGATGTTGAAATGTTGAAGTTGATATGGTGCTGGAATAGTGGAGGCAGTTCCTGTTTTCTTTGTGACTTGCGGGAACTCTCCATGGTTCTAAATTAATAGTTGTTTAGTTGTCTGAATATTTCAGAAACATTAACTTGCTTGACCCTGCTGTAGGTCATGTAACTGTCTGTTACATGCATTATGCTTTGTGGACTTCACTGGACAGATGTTGCTCTCCGGTTTTGTGATGAAACAAAGGTGTGGTTGAATTTATTCTGCCACTGTGTCTTCTTATTGTCTCAGCCTTTAGGCCGACATATCACGGTGGCAAGGCTTATGAACTAACAGGTTAATTATCACAACACATATGTGGTAATATGTATTTTTTCCCCTGGCTTGGCTTCCCCAGTGATTTTACCCACGCACCCCTACTGTCAAAAGGTGAGACTCTCACAAACACATACGTGTTGGTTGTTTAGCTCTAGGATGCCCACAAGACTCGTCTGAAGGTAGCCAAGTACCAGTTAAAAAACTGGATGGAAGGATACGTATATGGAAGTAGTTCGGTGACAAAAAAAGGGTTAATTATGCGTAAAAATATATGTAAATCCTGATCTTTCTTAAAGCTCTAAGATACAGACTTTAAAACAATCTTCATTTTAATTTATTTTTGGACTGTCTGCTTTGCCATGTATCAAATCAAATCAAATTGTATTGGTCACATACACATATTTAGCAGATGTTATTGCGAAATCTAAAGTAAACGAATGGAATTAAGAAATATGTAAATATTAGGACAAGCAATGTTGGAGTGGCATTGACTAAAATACAGTAGAATAGAATACAGTATATACATATGAGATGAGTAAAGCATTATGTAAACATTATTAAAGTGACCAGTGATTCCATGTCTATGTATATAGGGCAGCAGCGTCTAAGGTGCAGAGTTGAGTAACTGGGTGGTAGCCGGCTAGTGATGGCTATTTAACAGTCTGATGGCCTTGAGATAGAAGCTGTTTTTCAGTCTCTCGGTCCCTGCTTTGATGCACCTGTACTGACCTCGCCTTCCGGATGGTAGTGGGGTGAACAGGCAGTGGCTCGGTGTGGTTGTTGTCCTTGATGGTCTTTTTGGACTTCCTGTGACATCGGGTGGTGTGAATATGAACATGTTTGTTATTCAATGCGTTTCTATTGGCTAATAACAGTAAGGCCAAGTGTAATAAAATAATTTTAAAATATTATTTGGGATACCTACAGGGGTCCTAAAATTCAAAATCAAATAGAAAAACGATCCATGGTATAACCATCTTAAAACAATTCCATTTGTTAGCTTAGTAGAACACCCCTTGAAAGGCTTAGACCTTTACTGGTAAATGGATGTTTACATGCAGTTGCTATATTGTTGGATCCCTCTGCCCTTATCTTATTTTCCATCTATCAGATGCAGGAGAGAGCGGTGCTGTAATCTTTTCTTCCTGCTTTTTGGCATCTCTGTGGCTTGAACAAACACTTTACGTCCTCATCATGAATACTTTACATAGGGGTCATCGACGCTAATAAGTAAATAGTGCTGCAAAATTCAAATACATACGTTATAGCTTAGATGTCAGTGATAGCAAACGGAAACCACATCAGTCGATCATCATGGTCCCCTGGGGGCCCCAGCCTCCTGTGGAGGAAACCAACCATGTGTGGAAGTTGGACTTTTATAACAGCCAGTCAACCTGAGTAGAGACTGCTCTCATAAATGTTTTACAAATTCAACTAGTTATCTTGTCCTTGCTGTATAATGTAACCTGTAACAGAGTCTGAGTGGCTGACTGTGTCTCCCCATGTGTATCAGACTGTTCATCCTCTCGCTCTCTCGCTCTCTCGCTCTCTCGCTCTCTCGCTCTCTCGCTCTCTCGCTCTCTCTCTCTCTTTCTTTTGTATGACAGTCATTCAATCTATCAGTCACTGTCCCAAGCCCAATACATGCTGGAAAGTTAGTTACCAGAAGAATGACAGATGCTGAAAGAGGAACCTGTTGCTATGGTTACTTGTTTTATGGATGTGTATAATAGCTACATTTACCTAAAAAGCCTCAGCCTCTGATGGGTATTACTGGGGGATGTTTCGGCACATGACATCCACACATACATTATGAGTGCTGTTGGGATATTTCTGTAGCCTTGCCCTCTGAACCCCCCGCGGATAAGTCACAGTGCTCTGAAAGTATCTCATTCACTCGCCTGAGTCTCCAACCATTTCCACCCCTCCCTCCCTCCCTCCTACGGCTTGAGGCATTCCCTACGCCTCCGCCTCCCTGTCACGCCCTGACCATAGTTTGCTTTGTATGTTTCTATGTTTTCGTTTGGTCAGGGTGTGATGTGGGTGGGCATTCTATGTCTGGTGTTCTATGTTGTCCTTGTGTTGTATTTCTATGTCTGGCCTGATATGGTTCGCAATCAGAGGCAGCTGTCATTCATTGTCTCTGATTGAGAATCATATTTAGGTAGCCTGTTTTCCTTTGTGTTTTGGTGGGTGGTTATTTTCTGTGTCTGTGCTTCACCATACGGAACTGTCTCGGTCGTTTGTCAGTTTATTGTTTTTTTGGTTCTTTGTTCAAGTATTCTCATTAAAATGGATACTTACCACGCTGCGCATTGGTCCTCCTCTTCTCATCACTACGACGATCGTTACACTCCCATGCCGCCGCTATCCAGGAGTGAGCGCTAAACTCTGTGGTTGCTCTTGTAACTGCTGATTGGCTCGCTGCCATAATCGTTTAGCACCTAATTAGATAGACCTGCAGGTGATCACATCCAGCTGCGTTGTGAGGTTCCCATACTGCCGATATACAGACTCAACAACAAATACCATATATTCTACATATTGTGGTGGCATTTTTCTGCTTTACCAAATGAGGAGAGTTACAAACTACACACCAGTCAGAGTTATACTTAAACTCCATCTTTAATAATAATAAGCTTTGCAATGGCCTTTTTGACTTTCAATGATGCGCTATCTCTAATGAACCATTGACAAGTACCAACAGAAAAGTACAAAGATCTTTTATAGCCAAGATACACCCCTCTCAACTTACATGACGAATCACAGATCTTAGGAACAGTTCACAAAGGTTAAGATTTGTATGAAAGATGTCTATGAAACATAGCAGACAGTTACTCCTGTGTCAACAGTTCTCATTGTAAAGACCAGTGTCTGGCCCCCTCACTCCTAAAGGGAACCGTCTCTCCCTGATACGGTATAGAACAGAACCATTAGCTCATGTTATCTGGAATGCTCTTTAGGCTTTATTACCCAAAGACATCGTAAATCTCCTCTGTCAGTGCTATCTCATAGAGGCCCATTCTCAGTGGAATACACACACAAGACTCTATTCTGTCGAATGTAACAACTATTATAATGTAATACAAACATTATAACAATCTTACAATTTTCCACGACAATATGCACATACGGTTCATGTACTGTGCATGAATTATACTAACAATACATAATGTATGATAACCACAATTTGTCCTTTATCATTTATGTAGTGTAAACGGTTTGGTTCAGATGCAGGTTAGGCTTTTCTCTGCACATACAGTGTGTTTCCATGTTAACCTTTGGTTCTAATTAGTGTCTGATGGCTGCTCATACAGCCGGAGTACACTCTATCTGTTCAGTGTTCACTCAGGCTGATCCAGAAAAGCCAGACGTTCAGGCGTTCTCCACTGACACCTAACAGGTTGTTTTACACACTATCTCAGGCCAGTGAGTAAAACAGGGGTCCTTCAGGGCCCCTCCAGATGTAGCTTTTCCTGCTCATTACTATGTCCTCTGCTCAAGTACCTGCAGGCTTTGTTCTGGCTTCCTCCATATTCCCCCTCTCTCTCTAGTCTAGATCCATCATCTCTACTAACCAGAGCCTCCATCTCTCCTGCTGTCTGTCTATTGGACATTCTGCTGCATATCAGCTATTTATAACCTTGCTGTTTGGTTATCTTCTTTAGTCTGCATGACTCTTAACACTTTTTCTCTTTTATGATATTCAGCGTTTTACACTTGACCTCCGGTTAGTCGTCTTCTTTTCTCTTCAAGCGCCTTGAATCCACTTACCTGTCTCCAGTGATTTCTCTCTCCCTGTCCTTTTCTCTCGTTCTCTCTCCCCCCTTCTCTCATTCTCTCCAGAATATCAGGTGTTCCACACCCCGTCATCCTCTCAGCTGGCTTGTTATTCTTGATAAGACCTGTCGACTCTTCTATTTCTCCTTATATAATAATATTGTTAATATGACTCCTTGTCCACTGTAATTGCTAACTTCGATCACAGCAAGTCTCCCAGCACTGGTCTACTCTCCCCTCAGCGCTGTTAAATGGTAGAAATATTGGCTTTTCTCTCCTCTCTTTCTCTCCCAATTCTGTGGTTCTGTCCTCTTCATAAGATCCCCGATGCCTCTCAGATTCTCTCTCTTGCCAACTGCTGTGTTAATCACACTGCTGTTCCCTCCCTCTATCTTAACTCTCTCATTTCTTCTTCTCCCCACTCCCCCTCTCCTCTCGTCCACTGAGTTCATCATGATCTAGATAGCAGACTATCTCTTCTGTTCACCGTGCATTTTCTGAATCTCAATCTCTCTCGCTCTCCTCTCCATCGCTCCATCTCCCCCGGTGAGATGAGCTGCCCACCACTACCATTGTGCTGTGCATTATCTCATCTCCTGCTTCCCCTAAAGTCACACCTCTGTTAATAATACTTCATATCTGTTCATGCAGCGCTACCATTTACATCATCACCCTTCCAAGAATCCATAGTACTGCAATCTGCCCTAATGACTCAACTGAATAGCCTTGTTATTATGGATACCTAGAGAGAGGAATGGAAGTGGATTTGTTTGTTTAGATACAGATTGGTAGTCTGCTAAATAAGTTAAAACAGTGACATAGCTGGATAACCCATGTGTGACCATGTGTCACTATAATAATAACATAACAACCTGATGTCACTCACAAGGTTTTATATGACACAGAAATATGATGCTTTGACAGGACCATTCGGGACTCGAGTCACAGAATTGCTGTCTAGACAAGCACAGCCAAGGTGATATTTATGTACCCTCAAAGATATTTCTATTTTAAAATTCCTTACAGTCCCTGACTTTCTAGTTTTCTTGGTAAGTAACTTGCACCTTTATTACTGAGACCAAGTCATATTCCTGAGAGAGGCCTGTAGTATTATTTCATCATTTCAATTCCCTTGTGTGACACTGCCAAGCACCCAATCTTAGAAACTCCACAGCAATTTAGAGGTGTGAAGAGTTATTTCTCCCCCATGTTACCCAGTGAACTACTAGACTCTACAGTCTAGAGAGACCACTCTAATCCCAGCAGAAGCGTAGCGGCCCACAATCCCATTGTCAAATTGTGATGCTGGTGCGGCGGGTGGGTGGGCAGGGGGGCACAGGCAGAGATGCAACAGCAGCTTGGTGAGAGGACAACCCCCTGGAGGGTGCTTTAGGAGTCTGCTGCTCTCTCTCAGAGGAGAGGCTGCCTGACTGAAGAGGAGAGACTGGATGTCACAGCACATCTCCCATCCATCAATAACCTAGTAGTCATACTGGAGACGGGAGCGGAAAGAAGCAGAGCAGAATGGAAAACTAATGCAAGGTACAAAAGGGATCACACGTACAGACACACACAGACACACACACACACACACACACACAGGTGGAGAAAGTACCTCGTTTAGGTCAGCAACTCACAACGAATCAGGGCAGAACTGAGTGAATGACATCACCTGGGAATGGAATGTGGCTAGCCACAGCACAGCAAATGCAGCCAGACATGAGAGAGTCAGTCCTGTGTTTATCTGTATAGAGTATGCAGGCTGAGGCAACGGCAGTTTTACTTCCTGTCGTTCTGCTGCCTAATACACCAGGCCCCATGGGATACATCTTTCCCAGAATTACTGGCAGGATCTCAATCTCCCAATTCAGTGGATAATTAGTAGAAGGTGGCGATCCCGGGTCCCGCTTACAGAGGAAGGACAGATGGCAGCCATCGCAGGCAGCAGAATATGTCACTGGCTGACTATCAAACTATACTGTACTCTCTGGCTTCAGCAGAGCCAATACATGGCCGTGCCTTGTCTATATGTCCTCTTTTCCCTATTGGATTGGAAATAATACACGTTGATCATTTTGCCATAATATCACCATGTACAGTATTTAGCAATACATTCTGATTGAGAAAATAGAACACATCTGACATATGACATGATTAATGTGTTGATTTTGAAATGCCGGAGAGGTTGTGTTCTCTAGAGAGAGAGAGAGAGAGAGAGATGGTGAGTGTGTGTGTAGAGATGGAGGAGAAATTGGCCTCCGTTGGCCTGTCTTGGTCTTGCTTGGCTCTGCTCTGCTGTGGTTGTATGGGAATTGAACTGGAAGCAACTGTTTCTGACTCACCATCTTTACATAACCGCCAGACAAATAACATTTTGTTCACAAATATATGTTTAGTTGATGGCACCAGGAAATGTTAAAGTGTACTACTTGCTATGGTATTTATAGATAGATGTGACTAAACCTGAGATTTTTGCACATATTAGTATTTTTAAGTTAATAATGTTTGACGTACAAACACACTGACTGGCTTGAAATGCTTCATGAATTTGATTATACTTTTTTTCTTCATATTTCAACTTTGAGTGTCGGTGGCTGTCTGTGGGTTTGGTGTGTGTGTGTAAGTGTTTGTGTGGGTGGATGTGCACGCATATATGAGTGCAGCATCTACAGATGTAGGATCTTCATTTGAGCCAGTTTGCTACAGCAGGAAAATTATCCTGCACCAACAGGAAATGTGAATTATTATGTGGATTATAATTAATAGACATTTTTTGTAGGGGTTGATACATTTTTCATCAGGGCAAATCAAGACTGACATTTTAAAGTGTAAATTACAAACTTTAGAAGCCTTTTTAAACCTTGAATACACTACAAGTTAACGTTTGCTTCTCTGATCAAATTAAGATCCTACATCCGTAGCACCTTACTCATTCTCTGTAGCAAGCAAAACAAATCATTGCTATTGCTAAAGCATAGGCATGATTCTGAGAAATCCTACCACAAAAGGCATCCAAGCACAAACAGCAATGTATGGCTTTGGAATATAGAGCAGCACTTTCCAAGACATAGCGTCTTGACAAGGTTATTGAAAACACTCAAGGTTTCTACATAATGTATGAGAAGCCTTGATGTATAGCCATACAGCCCACTGTTAGGTGTACAGTGGAACCTGGTAATGCACACCGCTATTCTGCTTGGTCTCTCCCTCAGCCTCAGGAGAGAGGATTCACTTATACAGTTCCTGACCTCTGTTAGATCAAAGTGTAAACACAGCTTGTCTTGTCACAGTGTCCTGTCCATCTGTTCTGTGCACTGTGCCTTCAGAAAGTATTCACACCCTTTGCTTGATTTTTGTTCAACATTTAGTTGTGTTATAGCCTGAATTAAAAATGGATTAAACTGAGATGTTTTGTCACTGGCCAACACACAATACCTGATAATGTCAAAGTGGAATTATGTTTTTGTTGTTGTTGTTTTTTTACAAATTAATAAAAAATGAAAAGTTGAAATGTCTTGAGTCAATAAGTATTCAACCCCTTTGTTATGACAAGCTTAAATAAGTTCAGGAGTACAAATGTGCTTAACAAGTCACATAATACGTTGCATGGACTCACTCTGTGTGCAATAATAGTGTTTAACATGATTTTTTAAATAACGACCTAATCTCTGTACCCCACACATACACTTATCTGTAAGGTCCCTCAGTGAATTTAAAACACAGATTCAACCACAAAGACCAGGGAGGTTTTCCGATGCCTCACCTATTGGTAGATGGGTAAAAATAAATAAAAAGTAGACATTGAATATCCTTTTAAGCATTAATTACACTTTGGATGGTGTATCAATACACCCAGTCACTACAAAGATACAGGTGTCCTTCCTAACTCAGTGCCGGTGAGGAATGAAATCACTTAGGGATTTCACCATGAGGCCAATGGTGACTTTAAAACAGACTTTAGTGGCTGTGATTGGAGAAAACTGAGAATGGATCATCAACGTTGTATTTACACAATAACAACCTAATTGAAAGAAGGAAGCAGAATAAAGAATATTCCAAAACATCCATCTTCTTTGCAACAAGGCACTAAAGTAATACTGCAAAAAATGTGGCAAAGCAATTAAGTTTTTGTCCTGAATACAAAGTGTTATGTTTGGGACTAATCCAATACAACACATTACTGAGTACCAATCACCATATTTTTAAGCATAGCGGTGGCTGCATCATGTTATGCTTGTAATCGTTAAGGACTGGGGAGTTTTTCAGGATAAAAAAGAAACGGAATGGAGCTAAGCTCAGGGGAAATCCTAGAGGAAAATCTGGTTCAGTCTGCTTTCCACCAGACACTGGGAGATGAATTCAGGACAATAAGCTAAAACACAAGGCCAAATCTACAAGTACCAAGAAGACATTGAATGTTCCTGAGTGGCTGAGTTACAGTTTTCACTTAAATCTGCTTAGAAAATCTATGGACCTGAAAATGGTTGTCTAGCAATGACCAACAACCAATTTGACAGAGCTTGAACAATTTTGAAAAGAATAATGGGCAAATGTTGCACAATCCAGGTGTGTCAAGCTTTTAGAGACTTACCATAGAAAAAAGTATGAAAATGTATGCCCTCACTACTGTAATTCACACTGGATAAGAGCGTATGCTAAATTACTAAAATATTTAAAATCCTGCTCACCACCATCCAGGCTATTAGCTGGTCAAAAGGTCCCTGCGGACTGGACATGGTATTCCCGGTGGATACTGGACTTGTCAGTCTGAGAGCCGGATCCTCTTTAAAATACCATGACTGCTTCTTGGGCCGCGGCCATATGCAGCAGCAGCACTATATGCTGCAGTGCACTGTGAGTGGCGGTCAGTGTAGGTCATCAGCACGAAGCCGGAATGGGATTCGTGGAGAGCGGATGGAGGAGGGAGGCCGGAGGCTGGGTTTTACTCGTACACTGGCAAATGAATCAACAACAGTGATGAGCCGTCCTGGCCTTGACTCTCTCTCTTCCTCTCTTTCTCTCTCTCTCTCTCTCTCTCTCTCTCTCTCTCTCTCTCTCTCTCTCTCTCTCTCTCTCTCTCTCTCTTTCTGTCACTTGACCCGTATCAGTCCATTCTCAGCTCCATCCTACTACATAAATATCTCTTGCCCCCATCTCTCGTACACAGACTCACACATATGCAAATACGCTGGAGATTTATGTAGTTTATGCACATACACTTACTGTGAAAACTGTCAGGGTGGGGAGTCTACAGTATATTCCAGTTTAATTCTGGCCATGCTGAGAGACATAACCTACAGTAACAGCCTAATGAGGTGTCTTTGAGGGTGACATTAACGCCATGCGCACGCTCTCTCTCTCTCTCTCTCTCTCTCTCTCTCTCTCTCTCTCTCTCTCTCTCTCTCTCTCTCTCTCTCTCTCTCTCTCTCACACACACCCCTTCTTCCTCTGGTTCTGCTCCTGAGAGTTTTATTCCCAGTGACAGATGAAGGGACATGTCGTTGTGTGTTTAGGCCCTGTTTGCTGTCATCCAGGGTGACACTGGAGCCCAGCCTTTTGTGGAGGGCAGGTGGGATGAGGACAGGAGACTCCAAGGAGAGGGGGCGTAGACAGACTAGAGAGTAGAGGAAAACAGAGGGTGAGAGGAGGAGATTGTGGCTGGAGATCGTGGCCCAGCTGTCATGAATGATTTCGGGGCTCTCTCACGTTTTGTCACTTCAAATTAGAGGAAGCCGAACCTCAAGCCAGCCGTGATTGGTTGTGTTGCCCGTCAGTAATCCGGCCACATCAGCCCCAGCCAGTGGAGCATAGTTTATGTCAGGGCCCACCCTCCTCTCTGTGAGGGGGCTATAAATAGGTGGAGAAGAGGAGACAGGAGGCCCAAGGCTCCAACTGTAATGAGATTAAACCCAACCAGCTTCAGCTTCCAGTGTTGGTTGAGCTTGATTTCTGCTTCCTTTCTGCTTTTAAATGTGTGCACGCAAGATATTGACTGTGTCGGCTGCTCCGGTTGCATGAGTGGAGGAAGATTGCGGATTGATCATTCGCGTTTGGATCATCTGTTTGTGTGTCAGTGAGTGTGTTGATACGTGTGTGTGTGCTGTATATGCATTTGAAAGAGTGTGTGTGTGTGTGTGTGTGTGTGTGTGTGTGTGTGTGTGTGTGTGTGTGTGTGTGTGTGTGTGTGTGAGTATGTAATGTCCTCATTTTGCACCCCTCTGGGCATGGCACATCTTCTAAAGATGTTTGTCATGAGGGTTAAGTATTTGTCACTATAGCATTCTGCCATCGGGATGTTGTATTTGCAACCTCAGAGTTGAAACTGTCGACAGGCTCTCACATTTCCCCCAGTGTGTGTTGTATTCACTCAGCGCTATGGGACTGGCCTTTGTTCAACCAAGTTCTCTCGGGGAAAAGTGATTCTATTTTTTTGTATTCTGTCTTTATTAGGAGGTAGGTAACAAATACCTCAGTGTAAAGGCATTTGCCATGTTATTGTTAAATCATAAACTATGAATGCCATGCAGAGTAAGTTCCTCGATGGAACAGCCATGTTGGCTGAGCGTATGTGTTCCTGTGTGTTTTGAGCTATGCTATTGTGAGTCTGTCTGGGGATATGTAGTGTGGGAGACATCCAGTCTGTTTTGGACATACTGCTCATTCACAACACCATGCAGTCCACACCCACTTCCATGTGTTACGCCTGCCTGCATGCCTGCCCGCCTGTCCGCCTGTCCGCCCGCCTGCCCTCCCGTCTGACCGCCCGCCCGCCCGCCCACCCGCCTGGGTGTTACTATACTTCTGGAGTCTCTAGTTGAACTGGAGCTCCTCCTTCTCTGGCCATACCTCAGGTCTCATGAGCAAATAGCCTCTCATCATCTCTTCATTTCAACATCAATTACCAGTGCTCTCTGCTCCCTGGTTCCAGTCTGATCTGCTCTCAGCCAGCCTGCCAGTCAGCCAGCCAGCCAGGCATTAAGCACGGCCAGCCAGCATAAG